>NW_891852.1:0-667 GCF_000209065.1 Trypanosoma cruzi | reverse complement strand
TGGCCGTGTGCTGCTGGTGTGTGCCCTCTGCCGTGCTGTGGTGCGGTGCCGGCGGTGGCTACGCTGAGGATGTCGATGTTGTTTTTGGTCATCCCGGAACTCGTGGCGAACGTGGAGGTGGAGCTGTCGGTCAATCTCCTCCCGCAGGTGGGAGTAATGGTGGCAGTGGAGGTTCAAAGGCTGATAGTCCTCATGGAAGTGAAAGTGAACCCTTGGATTCTACTTCTGATGAAGAATCATCATCTCTCGATATCGATCAGGAATTGGATCCAAATCCGCCTGAGGAACATGTACTCCAAAAGGAAGTGGACCCCATAGGAAAACAGGATCACTCAGAATCAGGGCCTCAAGATGCATTGCCGCCTGATGCGAATGGAACGGTAACACTTGATTCTGATGCACAATTACAGTTGTCCGATACCAAAAAAAAACAAACTGAAGTTCTTACTAATGTTGGTGGCGGTGAAATTGCGGATGGGGAAAAAGACAGTACCGGCCGCAGTAACGGGTTGTCCCCTAATAAAAGCGACCCCCCAGCACTGTTAGAACCAAGAATCAAAGAGGTATCACAACCAACAGAACCTTCACCACCACCAGCAAATCTATCACCGGCGCCACAAGAACTTCCTACGGCAGTATCACCAGCGGAGCGGCCACCAGCAATAGC
>NW_891851.1:0-667 GCF_000209065.1 Trypanosoma cruzi | reverse complement strand
CCTCTTTGGTTTTGTTTTTTCCCATCGTTTCCCGAACTGGGGAGGGAGCCTCGACGCGCGCACCGTCACCGCAAACTCTCGCGCAACCGGGCAGTGGCGCCACGCGCGGCACCGACAGCGCGCCACCGGCCCAAGGGTCGCTGCGCTTCACGACCGGCGTGTCTCTTTCTCGGGGCGCCGATGCACCCAAGCGCCCAGCGTCACGGAGCGGTGGGTCTCAAGACGCGCCTTTCCTGGCCATGCGAGGGGAGGCGCGGGGGCCAGCCGGCGAGGTTGCGGCGGGCGGGGCGGCTGTCAGACCTGTTGAGTTTGTTTTTGGCCATCACGCAAGCGCGTTCACGGGGCCACGCGCCCTCGCGCACAAGAGTTGGTTGCTTCCATCAGCAGCGGCGTGCGCCCACCACAACCCACCTCCGGGCAATTCGGCCCTCTCTTTCTCTTTCTCTCTCTTGCGCTTTCGGGCGGGCCCGCCACCAACCGTTTGCACAGGCAGGGCGCCAGACAGGGCAGGATGTTACGTGCGCGCCGTTGCGCAAGAAAGAAAAACGACAACAATAGCAGGAAGTGGGAGGGAAGGGGAGCGGGCGCTCAGCCGAAAGGTGATTTTTATTGTTCCGTTCTCAATGCGTCGCTCAAACTGTTTGGACCTCGAACAACATGTCTCCAT
>NW_891850.1:0-667 GCF_000209065.1 Trypanosoma cruzi | reverse complement strand
GCACCCTTGTGGGCAAGATCTCGCGACATTCCTCCAAGCAGCGGATAGTTCAGGGTTGTTTGGCGTCCAGTGTGTGAACACGCAAACAGACATGAAAAGAGAGTGCCTCTGACCACCACCATTCATAATTCGAAACAAAAATTTAGACCACAGCGTGTGGTGCAGCAGCCGCTCGAAAACGATCCGCCGAGTGCAGCACCCTTGTGGGCAAGATCTCGCGACATTCCTCCAAGCAGCGGATAGTTCAGGGTTGTTTGGCGTCCAGTGTGTGAACACGCAAACAGACATTGAAAGAGAGTGCCTCTGACCACCACCATTCATAATTCGAAACAAAAACATAGACCACAGCGTGTGGTGCAGCAGCCACTCGAAAACGATTATCCGACTGCAGCACCCTTGTGGGCAAGATCTCGCGACATTCCTCCAAGCAGCGGATAGTTCAGGGTTGTTTGGCGTCCAGTGTGTGAACACGCAAACAGACATTGAAAGAGAGTGCCTCTGACCACCACCATTCATAATTCGAAACAAAAACATAGACCACAGCGTGTGGTGCAGCAGCCACTCGAAAACGATTATCCGACTGCAGCACGCTTGTGGGCAAGATCTCGCGACATTCCTCCAAGCAGCGGATAGTTCAGGGTTGTTTGGCGTCCCAGTGTGTGAACAC
>NW_891849.1:0-667 GCF_000209065.1 Trypanosoma cruzi | reverse complement strand
TTTTGTTTTGAATTATGAATGGCGGGAGTCAGAGGCACTCTCTTTCAATGTATGTTTGCGTGTTCACACACTGGACACCAAACAACCCTGAACTATTCGCTGCTTGGAGGAATTTCGCGAGCTCTTGCCCACAATGGTGCTGCAGTCGGCGGATCGTTTTCGAGCGGCTGCTGCACCACACGTTGTGGTCTATGTTTTTGTTTCGAATTATGAATGGCGGGAGTCAGAGGCACTCTCTTTCAATGTATGTTTGCGTGTGCACACACTGGACACCAAACAACTCTGAATTATCCGCTGCTTGGAGGAATTTCGCGAGCTCTTGCCCACAATGGTGCTGCACTCGGCGGATCGTTTTCGAGCGGCTGCTGCACCACACGTTGTGGTCTAAATTTTTGTTTTGAATTATGAATGGCGGGAGTCAGAGACACTCTCTTTCAATGTATGTTTGCGTGTTCACACACTGGACACCAAACAACCCTGAACTATCCGCTGCTTGGAGGAATTTCGCGAGCTCTTGCCCACAATGGTGCTGCAGTCGGCGGATCGTTTTCGAGCGGCTGCTGCACCACACGCTGTGCTCTAAATTTTTGTTTTGAATTATGAATGGCGGGAGTCAGAGGCACTCTCTTTCAATGTATGTTTGCGGTTCACACACTGGACACCAAAC
>NW_891848.1:0-667 GCF_000209065.1 Trypanosoma cruzi | reverse complement strand
GGCGGGTGACGTTCAGACGAGTGTGTTTCACTTCACCCGCCTCGTATTTGTGAGGGACGCTGCGCATCGACCCTCCCCAACAGTCCCATCACCTTCACTTTCCCCCGCCGACCGCTGCCCTCTGCTGACGGTACAGTTGTTTGGCTCCGCCAATAATGCGCTCGTGAAACTTCCTCTCCGCACGCTGCAGGATTATTGCCGTGGAGGAGTTGATGGCATATGGTGCGGGTGTGTCGGGGAGCCAGGTGTACGCCGCGCATGGGTTTGTGTTTGACAGCGGGGTGGGGGCCAACGCGTCCGCCGTCGTGGTGAACGACAACGCCGGTGCGCTGACCGATGGCGCGCTGCTGGAGCTGCGGGGGTCGGCGTCGTTTGCGTCCGGGTCGTGGCTGTCGGTGCGCGGCAACAGCATCAGCGGCAGGCTTCTGTCGGTGCCGTCGTACCCGCGCCGTGCGGACCTTGCGCAGAGCACGCTGACGCTTCACGGGAACGTCGGCAGTGGGCCTGTCGTGATGGACGGCACCGTTGCACTCGGGGGCGCCGGCCGAAGGTTCGTCGTGGGGTGCCTGACGCTCAACGGGCAGGCGCTGCAGCCGATGGACTACAGGTCCGCCGGCATCATCGGGGAATTTCGCCCCGTGGCGTGTGGCGTGTGCGACGCCGGCGT
>NW_891847.1:0-667 GCF_000209065.1 Trypanosoma cruzi | reverse complement strand
AAGAAAAAACTCAGGGTTTGGAAAAAATACAAACCGGCAGCTGCAACGGTCGTCAACGAGCGCCGGGCGGAGTGAAACATCGGAACTAAGGACGAGTAATTCTTTCGAAGTCGCAACAGCCAGTTTGCCCAGCACATCAATGTGACAGATACTACGCACAGAGGCTGCACAATACTCTTTTAAATCCTCCTGCAGTTCGGGAAGCGTGTGGCAGTCGTTGCTAGAAGAAGTCTTTTTGCCCTTGATTGTCTGCAAACATGCAGCCATGCGTAGGTCCCAAAACTTCAGATTTCCCTCTGTATCCCCGGAGACCAAAAGGGAGGTATCTTTCAGACGTTCCAGGGCACTTATACACCCCTGGTGAGGGAGTAAACTGTCGTACAGAAGCACAGGCTCCGACCTCGAAAGTGCCAGCGGTCGCTGCACGATGCCTCGCTCAAACCCCGCCGAGAATAACAGCTGATCGTCCACCAACAACTGTGTCGCGCCACCTACAGTGTGATCATTCAAGGCATACCGTACTCTGCCGTGTTCGAGATCGAGACACTTGACAGCCTCATTGGTATCCAGGCTCGCCACATAGAGCAGTTGATTCCGACTCTGCATCTTCGTAATGAGGCGCCGACTGAGTCGCTTCCGCAACATCACAGATTGATTTTGCATTTCC
>NW_891846.1:0-666 GCF_000209065.1 Trypanosoma cruzi | reverse complement strand
AAGTATAGGCGCTGCCAAACACACAAGCACATGCACACACACATGCCGTGTTTTAAAACGCTGAGAATGCACGCACGCACAGGATTGTGGCTGCGGAGGCCCTCGCGAGGGGGGAAAAGCCTGCATTTTGTTTTTTTTTGACATGTTGCTCGGTGTGTGCTGACGCGTGACGAATAACAACACGCCCCAATAAGCGGAAAAGAAGTAAAACAAAATGGCGCTGAGCGGCACACCGGTAAGCCAAAAATACGCAATCACCAATAAAAAAGCCGGCGATCACCCAGCAGGCACATCAAGCCTCCTAAAAACCAACCTGGAACAGACAAAAAAAAAGAGACAATCATAGAAAACAAAGATCCCCGCCCCCAAACAGGAAAAACATTAAAGAAAACGCGATTCTTTTTTTTGTCCTTACTGCCGGGGTTGGCCGCTGCAAGAAATAAAAAATGGTAGGGCGGTGGCCCCGGACGTTGGATACAACACGACGTGTCGAATTATCCAAGTTTGCAGCGGCTGCCCCGGACGTTAGATACAGGACGACGTGTCGAATTATCCAAGTTGCAGCGGCTGCCCCGGACGTTGGATACAACACGACGAATCGTAGTAACCACGCTGCGGCTGCGGCCCCGTACGAGAGATATATGACGACTTATCGTAGTAACCACG
>NW_891845.1:0-666 GCF_000209065.1 Trypanosoma cruzi | reverse complement strand
GGTTGTTTGGTGTCCAGTGTGTGAACACGCAAACATACATTGAAAGAGAGTGCCTCTGACTCCCGCCATTCATAATTCGAAACAAAAACATAGACCACAACGTGTGGTGCAGCAGCCGCTCGAAAACGATCCGCCGAGTGCAGCACCATTGTGGGCAGGAGCTCGCGAAATTCCTCCAAGCAGCGGATAGTTCAGGGTTGTTTGGTGTCCAGTGTGTGCACACGCAAACATACATTGAAAGAGAGTGCCTCTGACTCCCGCCATTCATAATTCGAAACAAAAACATAGACCACAACGTGTGGTGCAGCAGCTGCTCGAAAACGATCCGCCGAGTGCAGCACCCTTGTGGGCAGGAGCTCGCGAAATTCCTCCAAGCAGCGGATAGTTCAGGGTTGTTTGGTGTCCAGTGTGTGCACACGCAAACATACATTGAAAGAGAGTGTCTCTGACTCCCGCCATTCATAATTCAAAACAAAAATTTAGACCACAGCGTGTGGTGCAGCAGCCGCTCGAAAACGATCCGCCGAGTGCAGCACCCTTGTGGGCAGGAGCTCGCGAAATTCCTCCAAGCAGCGGATAGTTCAGGGTTGTTTGGTGTCCAGTGTGTGCACACGCAAACATACATTGAAAGAGAGTGCCTCTGACTCCCGCCATTCATAATTCGAA
>NW_891844.1:0-666 GCF_000209065.1 Trypanosoma cruzi | reverse complement strand
CACGCAAACATACATTGAAAGAGAGTGCCTCTGACTCCCGCCATTCATAATTCGAGACAAAAACATAGACCACAGCGTGTGTCGCAGCAGCCGCTCGAAAACGATCCGCCGACTGCAGCACCCTTGTGGGCAAGAGCTCGCGAAACTCCTCCAAGCAGCGGATAATTCAGGGTTGTTTGGTGTCCAGTGTGTGCACACGCAAACATACATTGAAAGAGAGTGCCTCTGACTCCCGCCATTCATAATTCGAAACAAAAATTTAGACCACAGCGTGTGGTGCAGCAGCCGCTCGAAAACGATCCGCCGACTGCAGCACCCTTGTGGGCAAGAGCTCGCGAAATTCCTCCAAGCAGCGGATAATTCAGGGTTGTTTGGCGTCCAGTGTGTGCACACGCAAACATACATTGAAAGAGAGTGCCTCTGACTCCCGCCATTCATAATTCGAAACAAAAACATAGACCACAACGTGTGGTGCAGCAGCCGCTCGAAAACGATCCGCCGACTGCAGCACCCTTGTGGGCAAGAGCTCGCGAAACTCCTCCAAGCAGCGGATAATTCAGGGTTGTTTGGTGTCCAGTGTGTGCACACGCCAAACATACATTGAAAGAGAGTGCCTCTGACTCCCGCCATTCATAATTCGAAACAAAAATTTAGACCACAGCGTGT
>NW_891843.1:0-666 GCF_000209065.1 Trypanosoma cruzi | reverse complement strand
AGACTCTCTTGTGGCGCACAGCTGCTCTGCAAGTATAGGCGCTGACAAACACACACACACATGCACACACATGCCGTGCTTAAAACGCTGAGAATGCACGCACGCACAGGATTGTGGCTGCCGAGGCCCTCGAGAGGGGGAAAAAACCTGCATTTTTTTTTTTGACATGTTGCTCGGTGTGTGCTGACGCGTGACGAATAACAACACGCCCCAATAAGCAGAAAAGAAGTAAAACAAAATGGCGCTGAGCGGCACACCGGTAAGCCAAAAATACGCAATCACCAATAAAAAAGCCGGCGATCACCCAGCAGGCACATCAAGCGTCCTCAAAACCAACCTGGAACAGACAAAAAAAAAGAGACAATCATAGAAAACAAGATCCCCGCCCCCAAACAGGAAAAACATTAAAGAAAACGCGATTCTTTTTTTTGTCCTTACTGCCGGGGTTGGCCGCCGCAAGAAATAAAAAATGGTAGGGCGGTGGCCCCGGACGCTAGATACAGCACGACGTGTCGAATTATCCAAGTTGCAGCGGTGGCCTCGGACTTTAGATACGGGACGACGTGTCGAATTATCCAAGCTGCAGCGGTGGCCTCGGGCGTTAGATATATGACGGCTTACAGTAGTAACCACGCTGCGGCTGCGCATCCTAAACATGTCTTTTTC
>NW_891842.1:0-666 GCF_000209065.1 Trypanosoma cruzi | reverse complement strand
CCACCACCATTCATAATTTGAAACAAAAATTTAGACCACAGCGTGTGGTGCAGCAGCCGCTCGAAAACGATTATCCGAGTGCAGCACCCCTGTGGGCAGGATCTCGCGAAATTCCTCCAAGCAGCGGATAGTTCCGGGTTGTTTGGCGTTCAGTGTGTGAACACGCAAACAGACATTGAAAGAGAGTGTCTCTGACCACCACCATTCATAATTCGAAACAAAAATTTAGACCACAGCGTGTGGTGCAGCAGCCACTCGAAAACGATTATCCGAGTGCAGCACCCCTGTGGGCAAGAGCTCGCGAAATTCCTCCAAGCAGCGGATAGTTCCGGGTTGTTTGGCGTTCAGTGTGTGAACACGCAAACAGACATTGAAAGAGAGTGTCTCTGACCACTACCATTCATAATTCGAAACAAAATTTAGACCACAGCGTGTGGTGCAGCAGCCGCTCGAAAACGATCCGCCGAGTGCAGCACCCCTGTGGGCAAGATCTCGCGAAATTCCTCCAAGCAGCGGATAGTTCCGGGTTGTTTGGCGTTCAGTGTGTGAACACGCAAACAGACATTGAAAGAGAGCGTCTCTGACCACCACCATTCATAATTCGAAACAAAATTTAGACCACAGCGTGTGGTGCAGCAGCCACTCGAAAACGATCCGCCGAGGCAG
>NW_891841.1:0-666 GCF_000209065.1 Trypanosoma cruzi | reverse complement strand
TAGTTCCGGGTTGTTTGGCGTTCAGTGTGTGAACACGCAAACAGACATTGAAAGAGAGTGTCTCTGACCACCACCATTCATAATTCGAAACAAAAACATAGACCACAACGTGTGGTGCAGCAGCCGCTCGAAAACGATTATCCGAGTGCAGCACCCCTGTGGGCAGGATCTCGCGAAATTCCTCCAAGCAGCGGATAGTTCCGGGTTGTTTGGCGTTCAGTGTGTGAACACGCAAACAGACATTGAAAGAGAGTGCCTCTGACCACCACCATTCATAATTCGAAACAAAAATTTAGACCACAGCGTGTGGTGCAGCAGCCGCTCGAAAACGATTATCCGAGTGCAGCACCGTTGTGGGCAGGAGCTCGCGAAATTCCTCCAAGCAGCGGATAGTTCCGGGTTGTTTGGCGTCCAGTGTGTGAACACGCAAACAGACATTGAAAGAGAGTGCCTCTGACCACCACCATTCATAATTCGAAACAAAAATTTAGACCACAGCGTGTGGTGCAGCAGCCGCTCGAAAACGATTATCCGAGTGCAGCACCGTTGTGGGCAGGAGCTCGCGAAATTCCTCCAAGCAGCGGATAGTTCCGGGTTGTTTGGCGTTCAGTGTGTGGAACACGCAAACAGACATGAAAGAGAGTGTCTCTGACCACCACCATTCAT
>NW_891840.1:0-666 GCF_000209065.1 Trypanosoma cruzi | reverse complement strand
AAAAAAAAAAAAAACATCTAACAACATTGTTTAAATGTATATAAACACATACATACAGGTAAGTATGCATGTGTGTGTGTTCCATAGGAATAAACAGATGAGTATGTCCGGTGTGCCAGGAAGAGAAAAAGAGGGCCCACACACATACACACACCCCTCCCCTGCAGACAATGAAAAATACCAAACAGCCAAACAAACATTTCACTATTAATAACAACAACCGTAAAAATAATAATAATAACAATAATAATTCATTTCCCCCCACTTTTCATGCCAAATCCTACCCCTTTTCCTTTTTTTTTATCGCTCCACATTTTTTCCAGCCTGACATGCAATAGGATGCTCCAAATTACTACAAATTTCCCACGGCAAAGGAGCAAATAAGACAAAACATCAGCATGCACGGACCCAATAAGAAAAAAAAAAAAAGGAAAAATAAGAAACCAGACCACACACAAAAAAAAAAAAAAAAAAAAAAAAGATCTCCTCCTACCCCCAAATATCATTGCAGATGATACTCCTACAAGTACTATGATACCTCTATTTCTTTCCCCCCTCTCCCTTCTTCCTTTCCTTTTTTTGGTTTTTTTTTTTCTTTTTTTTTTTTTTTTTTTAACACGCGCGGGCTTCATTCAGGGTTAACGGAGAGTAGGGAACGGGCCAGGG
>NW_891839.1:0-666 GCF_000209065.1 Trypanosoma cruzi | reverse complement strand
ATGGTGGGAGTCAGAGACACTCTCTTTCAATATCTGTTTGCGTGTTCACACACTGGACACCAAACAACCCTGAACTATCCGCTGCTTGGAGGAATTTCGCGAGGTGTTGCCCACACGGGTGCTGCACTCGGCTGATCGTTTTCGAGCGGCCGCTGCATCACACGTTGTGGTCCAAATTTTTGTTTCCGATTGTGAATGGTGGGAGTCAGAGACACTCTCTTTCAATATCTGTTTGCGTGTTCACACACTGGACACCAAACAACCCTGAACTATCCGCTGCTTGGAGGAATTTCGCGAGCTCTTGCCCACACGGGTGCTGCACTCGGCTGATCGTTTTCGAGCGGCCGCTGCATCACACGTTGTGGTCCAAATTTTTGTTTCCGATTGTGAATGGTGGGAGTCAGAGACACTCTCTTTCAATATCTGTTTGCGTGTTCACACACTGGACACCAAACAACCCTGAACTATCCGCTGCTTGGAGGAATTTCGCGAGCTCTTGCCCACACGGGTGCTGCACTCGGCTGATCGTTTTCGAGCGGCCGCTGCATCACACGTTGTGGTCTGAATTTTTGTTTCCAAATTATGAATGGTGGGAGTCAGAGACACTCTCTTTCAATATCTGTTTGCGTGTTCACACACTGGACACCAAACAACCCTGAACTATCC
>NW_891838.1:0-666 GCF_000209065.1 Trypanosoma cruzi | reverse complement strand
TGCAAGCTTCTAATTCAAAATTCAGACCACAACGTGTGATGCAGCAGCCGCTCGAAAACGATCAGCCGAGTGCACCACCCTTGTGGGCAAGAGCTCGCGAAATTCCTCCAAGCAGCGGATAGTTCAGGGTTGTTTGGTGTCCAGTGTGTGAACACGCAAACAGATATTGAAAGAGAGTGCCTCTGACTCCCACCATTCATAATCGGAAACAAAAATTTAGACCACAACGTGTGATGCAGCGGCCGCTCGAAAACGATCAGCCGAGTGCAGCACCCTTGTGGGCAAGAGCTCGCGAAATTCCTCCAAGCAGCGGATAGTTCAGGGTTGTTTGGTGTCCAGTGTGTGAACACGCAAACAGATATTGAAAGAGAGTGCCTCTGACTCCCACCATTCATAATCGGAAACAAAAATTTAGACCACAACGTGTGATGCAGCGGCCGCTCGAAAACGATCAGCCGAGTGCAGCACCCGTGTGGGCAAGAGCTCGCGAAATTCCTCCAAGCAGCGGATAATTCAGGGTTGTTTGGTGTCCAGTGTGTGAACACGCAAACAGATAGTGACAGAGAGTGCCTCTGACTCCCACCATTCACAATCGGAAACAAAAATTTAGACCACAACGTGTGATGCAGCGGCCGCTCGAAAACGATCAGCCGAGTGCAGCACCCG
>NW_891837.1:0-666 GCF_000209065.1 Trypanosoma cruzi | reverse complement strand
GTCCTCAGAACATCCGGCGACGGCGCAGCCAATGAAACTTCCCACAACAGTTTGTCGGTGACAGCGAATACGACGCCAGTGGCGAAGGCAACAGCACCGTTGCCGGCACGAATCCGCTCCGACCGACCAGAGACGAAAGTGCAAACGAAAGTACAGAAGATATCGCTGCTTTGTTGCAGAATTTTGTCGTTCTGGACGGCAGCGACGTCACCACTGTGTGGGTGCGCACGCCCCTGCTGCTGCTCGTCATCGCCCTTTTCTTTTCTGCTGTGCGGTGATTGGGACTAGTCGTGCGTGTCCTTGCGGGGACGGCTAGTACAGTATGTGCGCCCCCCTTTTTTTTTTTTAATTTGCTTTGTCACCCACACGCGGTGCCGGCCCTGCGGCTGTGCGTCCCACGGACTGCACGAACGAGGATTGGAAGAAAAGGCCGGATGCCGCATGAAATGCGAAGAATGTTGTGTGGGCTAGTGGAAGAACGCGATGTTATTATTATTTCATTTTTCTTTTGTGCAGGTAATATATATGCACGCACCCGATCGTCTTGAGCCGCATGGCACATGAAATTCCTGCCGAATCATTTCTTTTTTTTCTTTTTTTTTTTTCTTTTTTTTTTTCTTTTTTCTTTTTTGCTTTCCGGGAGCCCTGCGGGATTCTCATTCTTTC
>NW_891836.1:0-665 GCF_000209065.1 Trypanosoma cruzi | reverse complement strand
TGCTTGGAGGAATTTCGCGAGCTCCTGCCCACAAGGGTGCTGCACTCGGCGGATCGTTTTCGAGCGGCTGCTGCACCACACGTTGTGGTCTATGTTTTTGTTTCGAATTATGAATGGCGGGAGTCAGAGGCACTCTCTTTCAATGTATGTTTGCGTGTGCACACACTGGACACCAAACAACCCTGAACTATTCGCTGCTTGGAGGAATTTCGCGAGCTCCTGCCCACAAGGGTGCTGCACTCGGCGGATCGTTTTCGAGCGGCTGCTGCACCACACGTTGTGGTCTATGTTTTTGTTTCGAATTATGAATGGCGGGAGTCAGAGGCACTCTCTTTCAATGTATGTTTGCGTGTTCACACACTGGACACCAAACAACCCTGAATTATCCGCTGCTTGGAGGAATTTCGCGAGCTCCTGCCCACAATGGTGCTGCACTCGGCGGATCGTTTTCGAGCGGCTTCTGCACCACACGTTGTGGTCTATGTTTTTGTTTTGAATTATGAATGGCGGGAGTCAGAGGCACTCTCTTTCAATGTATGTTTGCGTGTGCACACACTGGACACCAAACAACCCTGAACTATTCGCTGCTTGGAGGAATTTCGCGAGCTCCTGCCCACAAGGGTGCTGCACTCGGCGGATCGTTTTCGAGCGGCTGCTGCACCACA
>NW_891835.1:0-665 GCF_000209065.1 Trypanosoma cruzi | reverse complement strand
AGAGAGTGCCTCTGACTCCCGCCATTCATAATTCGAAACAAAAACATAGACCACAACGTGTGGTGCAGCAGCCGCTCGAAAACGATCCGCCGAGTGCAGCACCATTGTGGGCAAGAGCTCGCGAAATTCCTCCAAGCAGCGGATAGTTCAGGGTTGTTTGGTGTCCAGTGTGTGCACACGCAAACATACATTGAAAGAGAGTGCCTCTGACTCCCGCCATTCATAATTCGAAACAAAAACATAGACCACAACGTGTGGTGCAGCAGCCGCTCGAAAACGATCCGCCGAGTGCAGCACCATTGTGGGCAAGAGCTCGCGAAATTCCTCCAAGCAGCGGATAGTTCAGGGTTGTTTGGTGTCCAGTGTGTGCACACGCAAACATACATTGAAAGAGAGTGCCTCTGACTCCCGCCATTCATAATTCGAAACAAAAATTTAGACCACAGCGTGTGGTGCAGCAGCCACTCGAAAACGATCCGCCGAGTGCAGCACCCTTGTGGGCAGGAGCTCGCGAAATTCCTCCAAGCAGCGGATAATTCAGGGTTGTTTGGTGTCCAGTGTGTGACACGCAAACATACATTGAAAGAGAGTGTCTCTGACTCCCGCCATTCATAATTCAAAACAAAAATTTAGACCACAGCGTGTGGTGCAGCAGCCGCTCGAAA
>NW_891834.1:0-665 GCF_000209065.1 Trypanosoma cruzi | reverse complement strand
GCCATGCACCGCCCGCACACACACTCTTCCTTCTCTCTCTGTGTGTGTGTGTCCCCTTGCATGGACTCTCGCCCTCACCTCACCCCACGAGACACACACAATAATGTGCCCATTGTATATATGCATGCACACCCATGCAGGCCCGTTGGTGCTCTCTTTTGCACGACACGCACCGCTGCCGTCCTGCCTGGCTGCATGGACGGAGCACCGTAACTGTTTCTGTTTTGTTTTTATTGCATAGAGTGGGCGACCTCTCTCTCTCTCCCTCTGTGTGTGTGTTTTGCTTTACGGGAGTAATGAGAGTGTGTGTGCGCTGGTCGTCCCACGCTTCGGCTTTTTGTTTTGTTTTCCTTTTTGATTTTGTGGTTGAGTGCACCCATTCCGCGGCTGCGTGTGTGTGTGTGTGTGTGTGATGATATGAGTAATTTGCGTGTGTGCTATCTGCCTCTCTCTGCCGTTGCTTTCTTCAGACTCTCTTGTGGCGCACAGCTGCTCCGCAAGTATAGGCGCTGCCAAACACACAAGCACATGCACACACACATGCCGTGTTTAAAACGCTGAGAATGCACGCACGCACAGGATTGTGGCTGCGGAGGCCCTCGCGAGGGGGGAAAAGCCTGCATTTTGTTTTTTTTAGACATGTGCTCGGTGTGTGCTGACGCGTG
>NW_891833.1:0-665 GCF_000209065.1 Trypanosoma cruzi | reverse complement strand
TCCCAGTCAAGAGGACAGGAAGAATGAATCAATTGGAGATCAACAGAGAAACAATACGCCATCTCCTTCAAGTAACAACGATGTTGTCAGCCGCAAGAGTGAGGAGCTCATAGAAGATACTCCGAGGCGTGCTGAAATTATTGTTGCCGCTCCTTCAGAAGAGGGGCAGGAGCCTGAAAATGTCACTCGTTCCTTGGAACAACTTCAGGAAACTTCCACAGCCGCACCAGCCATTACCACTCAAACAACTTCCATGACACCGTCCGAAGAAAATAAGAGCAACACCGTCAAAATGAGTGAGGCAGCACCTCAATCAGCAGGAACTACTCAAACAAATCATACGGCAACACCTGGCGACAGTGACGGCAGCACCGCAGCCTTCCACACCACCTCCCCTCTTTTGCTTCTTGTTGTTGCGTGTGCGGCTGCGGTGGTGGCCGCGTGAGAGTGAGGGAGAGAGAGCCGTGCACCGCCCGCACACACACTCTTCCTTCTCTCTGTGTGTGTGTCCCCTTGCATGGACTCTCGCCCTCACTCTCACCCCACGAGGCACACACATAATGTGCCCATTGTATATATGCATGCACACCCATGCAGGCCCGTTGGTGCTCTCTTTTGCACGACACGCACCGCTGCCGTCTTGCCTGGCTGCATGGGCGGAGCAC
>NW_891832.1:0-665 GCF_000209065.1 Trypanosoma cruzi | reverse complement strand
AATTGGGGCTGGGTAGGGCGTGAGTCATGTCAGTGTCTCGGAGCCTCTCGGGACGAGGGAAAAAGATGTCCATAAGTGACATCGTAAACGAACAAATAGGCGGTGGAGACGCAGAGCGTTACGAGGTGGATGCATGGGACGAATTCGGTTGTGACAACCCCAAAATTGATGACTACCACGAGGGGGATGAACACGATGATGACGATGACGTGGTGGGATCGGTGAAAAAGAGAAGCGGGACCGAACGCCGTCTACGGGAACCAACGTCTCGACCACAACAAGGACGAAAACAACTGCGACGCCGCGGTCCATTGGACGCCTCCCTGTCGACAGGGGCGTACGCCGCCACTCCAGTAAATGTTGAGGCCGCGATGGATGATATCTTCGGTGCTCTTGAGATGAACGACGGAGATGAGGATGAGATGAATTTTTTGGATTTTTACAAGGACGGAGCAGGCGGAGACAAAATCAATGAAGATGATGAATCATCTGCCGCCGTCGCCTCTACTGCCATAAAGGACAACTCTCTTGGGAAGAAGAGAAAGCGTGTGGGTGGCAAGCCAGAGACCGAGGAAGCATACATCGCGTGGCTTGAGGCGCAGCAGGCGAAGAAGCGGGCTAGGCGACACGATATGCCGGAAAGACGAAGATGGCATCCTCGAACC
>NW_891831.1:0-665 GCF_000209065.1 Trypanosoma cruzi | reverse complement strand
CACTCGGCGGATCGTTTTCGAGCGGCTGCTGCACCACACGCTGTGGTCTAAATTTTTGTTTTGAATTATGAATGGCGGGAGTCAGAGACACTCTCTTTCAATGTATGTTTGCGTGTGCACACACTGGACACCAAACAACCCTGAACTATCCGCTGCTTGGAGGAATTTCGCGAGCTCCTGCCCACAAGGGTGCTGCACTCGGCGGATCGTTTTCGAGCGGCTGCTGCACCACACGCTGTGGTCTAAATTTTTGTTTCGAATTATGAATGGCGGGAGTCAGAGGCACTCTCTTTCAATGTATGTTTGCGTGTGCACACACTGGACACCAAACAACCCTGAACTATCCGCTGCTTGGAGGAATTTCGCGAGCTCTTGCCCACAATGGTGCTGCAGTCGGCGGATCGCTTTCGAGCGGCTGCTGCACCACACGCTGTGGTCTAAATTTTTGTTTCGAATTATGAATGGCGGGAGTCAGAGGCACTCTCTTTCAATGTATGTTTGCGTGTGCACACACTGGACACCAAACAACCCTGAATTATCCGCTTCTTGGAGGAGTTTCGCGAGCTCTTGCCCACAATGGTGCTGCACTCGGCGGATCGTTTTCGAGCGGCTGCTGCACCACACGTTGTGGTCTATGTTTTTGTTTCGAATTATGAATGGCGGGA
>NW_891830.1:0-665 GCF_000209065.1 Trypanosoma cruzi | reverse complement strand
CTCGCCGCCTTCACGGACAGCTCCAGCAGCTCGGCTGTCAGGTACTCCAGCACCGCCGCCATGTACACAGCGCCCGACGCGCCGATGCGGCGGGCATACTGGCCGCGGCGCAGCAGCGAGCCCACACGGCCCACGGGGAAGATCAGACCGGCCTTCGCGGAGCGGCCGCCGCTGTGCTTCTTGGACGCCTTCTTCGCTGCCTGCTTCGGGGTTGCCATCCTTGTCTGCGAAAAACAAAAAACAAATAGTAATAAAGTGTGGTTGGGTTCCTTGGCTTGGCTTTGATCTTGGGAAACAAAGGGAGGAGAGAACGGCGGGGGCAGGAGACCTGCGGCCAAAGCAGAGGAAAAAGCGCACGGCACGCCACAATGCGGCCAAGCACCGATGCCGAGGCGCCGCAGAGACCTACACAACAGTTGGGAGAGAGGCAGTAGAAAACGAAAAGAAAACAACAACAAACCAATCCTATTCTATAGGGCTACGTGTGGGTCACCGTGGCTCAGCGACGACGGCCACCCAGGTGCATCTAACATGTTGCGCCCCCTCCCTGCGCCTGGCCTGAAGGCCGCTCTAAGCGCTGGGCGTCGCCCTCGCCTTCTTGCTGCTCTTGTGCTTCTTCGCCAGCGCCTGTTCAGGCTCGGCATCACACCACCACGCGACAGCGT
>NW_891829.1:0-665 GCF_000209065.1 Trypanosoma cruzi | reverse complement strand
TTTATAATTGGAAACAAAAATTTAGACCACAGCGTGTGGTGCAGCAGCCGCTTGAAAACGATCCGCCGAGTGCAGCACCGTTGTGGGCAGGATCTCGCGAAATTCCTCCAAGCAGCGGATAGTTCCGGGTTGTTTGGCGTTCAGTGTGTGAACACGCAAACAGACATTGAAAGAGAGTGCCTCTGACCACCACCATTCATAATTCGAAACAAAAATTTAGACCACAGCGTGTGGTGCAGCAGCCGCTCGAAAACGATCCGCCGAGTGCAGCACCGTTGTGGGCAGGAGCTCGCGAAATTCCTCCAAGCAGCGGATAGTTCCGGGTTGTTTGGCGTTCAGTGTGTGAACACGCAAACAGACATTGAAAGAGAGTGTCTCTGACCACCACCATTCATAATTCGAAACAAAAATTTAGACCACAACGTGTGGTGCAGCAGCCGCTCGAAAACGATCCGCCGAGTGCAGCACCGTTGTGGGCAGGATCTCGCGAAATTCCTCCAAGCAGCGGATAGTTCCGGGTTGTTTGGCGTTCAGTGTGTGAACACGCAAACAGACAGTGAAAGAGAGTGTCTCTGACCACCACCATTCATAATTCGAAACAAAAATTTAGACCACAGCGTGTGGTGCAGCAGCCGCTCGAAAACGATGCGAAGAGTGCAGCACCG
>NW_891828.1:0-665 GCF_000209065.1 Trypanosoma cruzi | reverse complement strand
GCGCAGACGGTCATGCCCAAATCGCTCGTTCCTTCCCTTACAACTTCCGTTGCGCTCCACCACTCGTATGCCCCACGCATACGCGTTAATGCCGATTCCAAACTTTCTTCTTCTTTTTCTTTCCCGTCCTCTGCATCAGAAGCCACGCTCTTGCTGTTTTCCTGCTGCAACAGGCGCAAAAAATCCCCCTCCACATTGTTCACACGCTGCTCGCAGAAGTTGATTACCTCACAGGATGGATTTGCTGCGAGGATCTCCGACAATGTATAGAGCAGTTGCGGCCAGTCCCTCGCGTTGCCGTAGAGAGCATCGCACAGCACTACCATGTCGACGCGCTCCAACTCCTGCTGTAGCGCCAGAAACGATGGAGACGGCCCAGCATACGGCCATGTCTCCTTCGGCCTCGACCCAAGGGATATCTCGTCTTCTTGTTGCTTCTTCATTCGCTTCTTTAAACGCGGTGGCGGGCCCCATCGCAGCGCCAGTGCCGTGCATGAACCCTGCCCGTTGCTCCTTAACCGTATCCTCGCCGCATTCATCTCAATATTCTTTTGCATCAGCGGCAGGAGTTCCTTCAGGTCCGTGATAACGACGCGCGCCCCTGCCATCGCCAGTGCAATGCCGAGGCAACCAACGCCAGCACCGAGCTCAACCACGCGGTATGC
>NW_891827.1:0-665 GCF_000209065.1 Trypanosoma cruzi | reverse complement strand
TGTTTGGTGTCCAGTGTGTGAACACGCAAACAGATATTGACAGAGAGTGTCTCTGACTCCCACCATTCACAATCGGAAGCAAAAATTTAAACCACAACGTGTGATGCAGCGGCCGCTCGAAAACGATCAGCCGAGTGCAGCACCCGTGTGGGCAGGAGCTCGCGAAATTCCTCCAAGCAGCGGATAATTCAGGGTTGTTTGGTGTCCAGTGTGTGAACACGCAAACAGATATTGACAGAGACTGCCTCTGACTCCCACCATTCACAATCGGAAACAAAAATTTAAACCACAACGTGTGATGCAGCGGCCGCTCGAAAACGATCAGCCGAGTGCAGCACCCTTGTGGGCAGGAGCTCGCGAAATTCCTCCAAGCAGCGGATAATTCAGGGTTGTTTGGTGTCCAGTGTGTGAACACGCAAACAGATAGTGACAGAGAGTGTCTCTGACTCCCACCATTCACAATTGGAAACAAAAATTTGGACCACAACGTGTGATGCAGCGGCCGCTCGAAAACGATCAGTCGAGTGCAGCACCCGTGTGGGCAGGAGCTCGCGAAATTCCTCCAAGCAGCGGATAATTCAGGGTTGTTTGGTGTCCAGTGTGTGAACACGCAAACAGATATTGACAGAGACTGCCTCTGACTCCCACCATTCACAATCGGAAAC
>NW_891826.1:0-665 GCF_000209065.1 Trypanosoma cruzi | reverse complement strand
GCTGAATTACTTTTTGGGGGAGTCTTGCGGGACTTTCCCACCGGGAATCTTTTTTTTTTTTTTTTTTTTTTTCTTTTCTTTCCTTTTTTTTTTTTTTTTTTTTTTACCCTTATCGCTGGTGTTCTTGACAGAAAAAAAAAAAAGGGGAGGGTGGAGGCTGTTCACTACCCCATACCTTTTATTTTTCTTATTTTTCTTTTTTTTTTTTTGGGGGGGGGAGTATTTTGGGGCCGGAACTCAACAACAAAAAAAAAAAGGAGGGGTGCGGAAAGCAAAAAAAAATCACAGAAAACACATCAAGTCAACAAGGGCGACTAGGAAAAAGTGACGGAAGGAGGAATAGTGAGACAAAAAAAAAAAAAAAAAAAAAGTGTGTGTGTGTGTGTGTGTGTGTGATTGTTGGACAGTTCACCACCTTCTCATTCAATGTCATACTCGAAAAGCAGTGAACTTTTGTTTAAAGTGCTCATCATTGGTGAGGGAGGCACGGGGAAAACGTGTCTGATTCCTCCATATGTGCACGGCATTTTTCTAGCCACAAATAAGGCCACAATTGGTGTGGATTTTGCCTTAAAGGACGTTGTACATGCCCCAACAAACCCCAACATTACACTGCAGCTTTGGGATATTGCGGGGCAGGAACGGTATGGCCAAATGACACGAGT
>NW_891825.1:0-665 GCF_000209065.1 Trypanosoma cruzi | reverse complement strand
GCTCCTCCAGCTGCCGCTGCAGATCCTCCGCCTGCTCGCTCACCTCCTGCAGCCCACGTGTCTTATCCTCGTCCTCCGCACGCAGCTGCTCGTTCTCCGCACGAAGCTCCTCCAGCTGCCGCTGCAGATCCTCCGCCTGCTCACTCACCTCCTGCAGCCCACGTGTCTTATCCTCGTCCTCCGCACGCAGCTCCTCGTTCTCGGCACGCAGCTCCTCCAGCTGCCGCTGCAGATCCTCCGCCTGCTCACTCACCTCCTGCAGCCCACGCGTCTTATGTTCGTGCTCACCGCGCAGCTCCTCGTTCTCCGCACGCAGCTCCTCCAGCTGCCGCTGCAGATCCTCCGCCTGCTCGCTCACCTCCTGCAGCCCACGCGTCTTACCCTCGTCCTCCGCACGCAGCTCCTCGTTCTCCGCACGAAGCTCCTCCAGCTGCCGCTGCAGATCCTCCGCCTGCTCGCTCACCTCCTGCAGCCCACGCGTCTTATGTTCGTGCTCACCGCGCAGCTCCTCGTTCTCGGCACGCAGCTCCTCCAGCTGCCGCTGCAGATCCTCCGCCTGCTCGCTCACCTCCTGCAGCCCACGTGTCTTATCCTCGTCCTCCGCACGCAGCTGCTCGTTCTCCGCACGCAGCTCCTCCAGCTGCCGCTGCAGATCCTCCGCCTGC
>NW_891824.1:0-664 GCF_000209065.1 Trypanosoma cruzi | reverse complement strand
CCGAGGCCACCGCTGCAGCTTGGATAATTCGACACGTCGTGCTGTATCTAACGTCCGGGGCAGCCGCTGCAACTTGGATAATTCGACACGTCGTGCTGTATCTAGCGTCCGGGGCCACCGCCCTACCATTTTTTATTTCTTGCGGCGGCCAACCCCGGCAGTAAGGACAAAAAAAAGAATCGCGTTTTCTTTAATGTTTTTCCTGTTTGGGGGCGGGGATCTTTGTTTTCTATGATTGCCTCTTTTTTTTTGTCTGTTCCAGGTTGGTTTTGAGGACGCTTGATGTGCCTGCTGGGTGATCGCCGGCTTTTTTATTGGTGATTGCGTATTTTTGGCTGACCGGTGTGCCGCTCAGCGCCATTTTGTTTTACTTCTTTTCTGCTTATTGGGGCGTGTTGTTATTCGTCACGCGTCAGCACACACCGAGCAACATGTCAAAAAAAAAAATGCAGGTTTTTTCCCCCTCGCGAGGGCCTCGGCAGCCACAATCCTGTGCGTGCGTGCATTCTCAGCGTTTTAAGCACGGCATGTGTGTGCATGTGTGTGTGTGTTTGTCAGCGCCTATACTTGCAGAGCAGCTGTGCGCCACAAGAGAGTCTGAAGAAAGCAACGGCAGAGAGAGGCAGATAAGCACACACGCAAATTACTCATATCATCACACACA
>NW_891823.1:0-664 GCF_000209065.1 Trypanosoma cruzi | reverse complement strand
AATCGGAAACAAAAATTCAGACCACAACGTGTGATGCAGCAGCCGCTCGAAAACGATTAGCCGAGTGCAGCACCCGTGTGGGCAAGAGCTCGCGAAATTCCTCCAAGCAGCGGATAGTTCAGGGTTGTTTGGTGTCCAGTGTGTGAACACGCAAACAGATATTGACAGAGACTGCCTCTGACTCCCACCATTCATAATCGGAAACAAAAATTTAGACCACAACGTGTGATGCAGCAGCCGCTCGAAAACGATCAGCCGAGTGCAGCACCCGTGTGGGCAAGAGCTCGCGAAATTCCTCCAAGCAGCGGATAGTTCAGGGTTGTTTGGTGTCCAGTGTGTGAACACGCAAACAGATATTGACAGAGACTGCCTCTGACTCCCACCATTCATAATCGGAAACAAAAATTTAGACCACAACGTGTGATGCAGCGACCGCTCGAAAACGATTAGCCGAGTGCAGCACCCGTGTGGGCAACAGCTCGCGAAATTCCTCCAAGCAGCGGATAGTTCAGGGTTGTTTGGTGTCCAGTGTGTGAACACGCAAACAGATATTGACAGAGACTGTCTCTGACTCCCACCAATTCATAATCGGAAACAAAAATTCAGACCACAACGTGTGATGCAGCAACCGCTCGAAAACGATTAGCCGAGTGCAGCACCCGTG
>NW_891822.1:0-664 GCF_000209065.1 Trypanosoma cruzi | reverse complement strand
AATTATCCGCTTCTTGGAGGAATTTCGCGAGCTCTTGCCCACAAGGGTGCTGCAGTCGTCGGATCGTTTTCGAGCGGCTGCTGCACCACACGTTGTTGTCTAAATTTTTGTTTCGAATTATGAATGGCGGGAGTCAGAGGCACTCTCTTTCAATGTATGTTTGCGTGTGCACACACTGGACACCAAACAAGCCTGAATTATCCGCTTCTTGGAGGAGTTTCGCGAGCTCTTGCCCACAATGGTGCTGCAGTCGGCGGATCGTTTTCGAGCGGCTGCTGCACCACACGTTGTGGTCTAAATTTTTGTTTCGAATTATGAATGCCGGGAGTCAGAGGCACTCTCCTTCAATGTATGTTTGCGTGTTCACACACTGGACACCAAACAACCCTGAATTATCCGCTTCTTGGAGGAGTTTCGCGAGCTCTTGCCCACAAGGGTGCTGCAGTCGGCGGATCGTTTTCGAGCGGCTGCTGCACCACACGTTGTTGTCTAAATTTTTGTTTCGAATTATGAATGGCGGGAGTCAGAGACACTCTCCTTCAATGTATGTTTGCGTGTGCACACACTGGACACCAGACAAGCCTGAATTATCCGCTTCTTGGAGGCGTTTCGCGAGCTCTTGCCCACAATGGTGTTGCACTCGGCGGATCGTTTTCGAGCGGCT
>NW_891821.1:0-664 GCF_000209065.1 Trypanosoma cruzi | reverse complement strand
CACACACACACACGCAGCCGCGGAATGGGTGCACTCAACCACAAAATCAAAAAGAAAAACAAAACAAAAAGCCGAAGCGTGGGACTACCAGCGCACACACACTCTCATTGCTCCCGTAAAGCAAAACAAACACACAGGGAGAGAGAGAGAGGTCGCCCACTCAATGCAATGAAAACAAAACAGAAACAGTTACGGTGCTCCGCCCATGCAGCCAGGCAGGACGGCAGCGGTGCGTGTCGTGCAAAAGAGAGCACCAACGGGCCTGCATGGGTGTGCATGCATATATACAATGGGCACATTATTGTGTGTGCTTCGTGGGGTGAGGCGACGACGAGAGTCCATGCAAGGGGACACACACACAGAGAGAGAAGGAAGTGTGTGTATGCGGGCGGTGCATGGCTTTCTCACACTCACTCTCACGCGGCCACCACCGCAGCCGCAGCCGCACAAACCACGAAACAGATGGAATCAGTGCGATTGCAGAACTCGCACACCGTCCTGCAAACCAGAAGTTTAAAAAGCAATATGAAACAAGAATTCAAAAAAAAAAAAATGGAAAAAACTTAGGCTTCTGCGGGAATCGAACCCGCGTCCCCGGATGACATTGTGAGCGTGTTTGCCACTGAGCTAAAAAAATGCGGTCGCGCGACTCCTTTTCACGTAA
>NW_891820.1:0-664 GCF_000209065.1 Trypanosoma cruzi | reverse complement strand
GTTCTTGAGAATGAAGTGAGTACCCACCCGTTGTATACGTCAAGGTGCTGCCCTGTCACTTCCTTGACGCCCGCAATGAGACAGGACACTCGCAGGTGGTGCCGAGCATGATGTGCGCCCATCACGTACGGGAGGAGGACTACGCCGCTCTCATGGCGCGCTTCGGTAACGACACATCGCCTGTTGCCCGTGTGGAACGGATCTCGGAGGACACGATATACCCTATTTGTGATTGAAAAAAAGAAGGATTTTTTTTGTGTGTTTGTGTTTGTTCCTGTGCGTGTTAACTCCGGATGTATTGCTTGATTGTTTGCTGCATCCCGATTCGTGCCCTATGTACTCTGTGGCCGAACAACTTGGGATGTGTCATTGGCCGCCCCGTGCCCCCGTGGGGCGTTCCACTCCCTGCCCTCGACCCGCGTGCGGGAGGCGGTGGTAGAGCCGGTGGGCGCCCGTTGCGTTGTGCTGCGAGTGTGCTCCTGCTGGGAGCATGTGGAGAGGATGTGCGTGTGTGGGTTGGGCCGTCAATGGAAGATGTATGTGAGTCTGTGTTCTTTTTATACATTTAATTCTGTTAATTGTGCAATTGGGAAATGGACAGATTCAACATTTTCTGTAGTTCTGTGTGTATGTGTTGCTTGTTTCGTATTTTCCACGCCTGAGC
>NW_891819.1:0-664 GCF_000209065.1 Trypanosoma cruzi | reverse complement strand
GCCCATGCAGCCAGGCAGGACGGCAGCGGTGCGTGTCGTGCAAAAGAGAGCACCAACGGGCCTGCATGGGTGTGCATGCATATATACAATGGGCACATTATTGTGTGTGCTTCGTGGGGTGAGGCGACGACGAGAGTCCATGCAAGGGGACACACACACAGAGAGAGAAGGAAGTGTGTGTATGCGGGCGGTGCATGGCTCTCTCACACTCACTCTCACGCGGCCACCACCGCAGCCGCAGCCGCACAAACCACGAAACAGATGGAATCAGTGCGATTGCAGAACTCGCACACCGTCCTGCAAACCAGAAGTTTAAAAAGCAATATGAAACAAGAATTCAAAAAAAAAAAAAATGGAAAAAACTTAGGCTTCTGCGGGAATCGAACCCGCGTCCCCGGATGACATTGTGAGCGTGTTTGCCACTGAGCTAAAAAAATGCGGTCGCGCGACTCCTTTTCACGTAAAGTATTAATGTCGATCTTCGAACAATCGAGCACATTTGCGTTGTCCCCTGGAAAACGAAAAAGACGTGTTTAGGATGCGCAGCCGCAGCGTGGTTACTACTGTAAGTCGTCATATATCTAACGCCCGAGGCCACCGCTGCAGCTTGGATAATTCGACACGTCGTCCCGTATCTAACGTCCGGGGCAGCCGCTGCAACTGG
>NW_891818.1:0-664 GCF_000209065.1 Trypanosoma cruzi | reverse complement strand
TTTTGTGTGGTGGGTTTTCATAAGACGAAGGGGACGTTTTTGTTTTTCAATAAATATTGTGTGAATTGCCGCTGCTTGGGCTGCAGTGCGGTCATGAGTTTGAGCGGTCTTCTTGTTGTGGTTTCCGTTATGCGTCCCCGCTGTACGTTTTTGTGCGTCCCTCCACATACTCTGCTCCCTCTTTTCCACGTCTTTGCTTTGTGTCTCTGCAGGCACACACAACCACACACACACAAGATGCACATTGCAGTGGATATGAATGCTCCTTTTGTGGTGCATGCTGGCAGTTGCGTGTGGCGGCTGTTGTCTTCCTCCGTGGCCATGAGGAGGGGAGAGGGAGCGCACCCCGCGTCTCCTTTCCTGCGGGTGTGGTTGTGCCGGTGGATGTGTCGTGTGCTCCGAGTGACGGCAGCCTGAGCTATCGCGTGCTTCTGTGTGTGGACGTGGAGGAATTGTTCTGCTGCCATTACTGAGGCTCAGTATGAGAATTATACGTTCAGTGCCTTTGATGTGCGCATGCATTGCAGAGATGGTGAGCTGGGTGCTGTGTGCCATGTGGTCAATGCGGTGCACACATGTAGCAACTGTGCTGCCAGCTGTGCAACGGAAGAGGAAGGGGCCACCGTTGCCTTCACGATAAATGTGACGACACATAAATACGCCG
>NW_891817.1:0-664 GCF_000209065.1 Trypanosoma cruzi | reverse complement strand
GGGAGAGAGAGAGAGGTCGCCCACTCAATGCAATAAAAACAAAACAGAAACAGTTACGGTGCTCCGCCCATGCAGCCAGGCAGGACGGCAGCGGTGCGTGTCGTACAAAAGAGAGCACCAACGGGCCTGCATGGGTGTGCATGCATATATACAATGGGCACATTATTGTGTGTGCCTCGTGGGGTGAGGTGAGGGCGAGAGTCCATGCAAGGGGACACACACACAGAGAGTGAAGGACGAGTGTGTGTGCGGGCGGTGCACGGCTCTCTCACACTCACTCTCACGCGGCCACCACCGCAGCCGCAGCCGCACACGCAACAAGAAGAAGCAAAAGAGGGGAGGTGGTGTGGGAGACCGCAGTGCTGCCGTCACTGTCACCAGTCTCGTTTGTCTCACTTTTTCGGGTGGTGACTGTTTCCGCTGTTTGTGGTGCTGCCTCACTGACTGTGGGAGCGACGTTGGTATTGCGAGTTTCAAGGCTGTCGTGTTGTCCTTCATAGCCTTGAGCATCATCCTCATCCTCCCTATTCTGGATCTCGCCATTTCCATTTGTAGATATGGATGTTGCTGTTGTCTCCGCTAAACCGCCGGCAGGTTCTTTTTTCGTCGTATTCAATTGCGGTGTGACTTTATCTTTTTGCTCCTGCATAACATACTTTGAAGG
>NW_891816.1:0-664 GCF_000209065.1 Trypanosoma cruzi | reverse complement strand
CGAGATCTTGCCCACAGGGGTGCTGCAGTCGGCGGATCGTTTTCGAGCGGATGCTGCACCGCACGTTGTGGTCTAAATTTTTGTTTCGAATTATGAATGGTGGTGGTCAGAGACACTCTCTTTCAATGTCTGTTTGCGTGTTCACACACTGGACGCCAAACAACCCTGAACTATCCGCTGCTTGGAGGAATTTCGCGAGATCTTGCCCACAGGGGTGCTGCACTCGGCGGATCGTTTTCGAGCGGCTGCTGCACCGCACGTTGTGGTCTAAATTTTTGTTTCGAATTATGAATGGTGGTGGTCAGAGACACTCTCTTTCAATGTCTGTTTGCGTGTTCACACACTGGACGCCAAACAACCCTGAACTATCCGCTGCTTGGAGGAATGTCGCGAGATCTTGCCCACAGGGGTGCTGCACTCGGCGGATCGTTTTCGAGCGGCTGCTGCACCGCACGTTGTGGTCTAAATTTTTGTTTCGAATTATGAATGGTGGTGGTCAGAGACACTCTCTTTCAATGTCTGTTTGCGTGTTCACACACTGGACGCCAAACAACCCTGAACCATCCGCTGCTTGGAGGAATTTCGCGAGATCTTGCCCACAGGGGTGCTGCACTCGCCGGATCGTTTTCGAGCGGCCGCTGCACCGCACGTTGTGTCTAAATTT
>NW_891815.1:0-663 GCF_000209065.1 Trypanosoma cruzi | reverse complement strand
GCGTGTGATGCAGGCAGCCGCTCGAAAACGATCAGCCGAGTGCAGCAGCCCGTGTGGGCAAGAGCTCGCGGAAATTCCTCCAAGGCAGCGGATAGTTCAGGGTTGTTTGGTGTCCAGTGTGTGAACACGCAAACAGATATTGACAGAGAGTGTCTCTGACTCCCGACCAGTTCACAATCGGAAACAAGAAATTTAGACCACAACGTGTGATGCAGCAGCCGCTCGAAAACGATCAGCCGAGTGCAGCACCCGTGTGGGCAAGAGCTCGCGAAATTCCTCCAAGCAGCGGATAATTCAGGGTTGTTTGGTGTCCAGTGTGTGAACACGCAAACAGATATTGACAGAGAGTGCCTCTGACTCCCACCATTCACAATCGGAAACAAAAATTTAGACCACAACGTGTGATGCAGCAGCCGCTCGAAAACGATCAGCCGAGTGCAGCACCCGTGTGGGCAAGAGCTCGCGAAATTCCTCCAAGCAGCGGATAGTTCAGGGTTGTTTGGTGTCCAGTGTGTGAACACGCAAACAGATATTGACAGAGACTGCCTCTGACTCCCACCATTCATAATTGGAAACAAAAATTTGGACCACAACGTGTGATGCAGCAGCCGCTCGAAAACGATCAGCCGAGTGCAGCACCCGTGTGGGCAAGAGCTCGCGAAA
>NW_891814.1:0-663 GCF_000209065.1 Trypanosoma cruzi | reverse complement strand
GCTGATCGTTTTCGAGCGGCTGCTGCATCACACGTTGTGGTCCAAATTTTTGTTTCCAATTATGAATGGTGAGAGTCAGAGGCACTCTCTGTCACTATCTGTTTGCGTGTTCGTGCACTGGACACCAAACAACCCTGAACTATCCGCTGCTTGGAGGATTTCGCGAGCTCTGCCCACGAGGGTGCTGCACTCGGCTGATCGTTTCGAGCGGCTGCTGCATCACACGTTGTGGTCCAAATTTTTGTTTCCGATTGTGAATGGTGGGAGTCAGAGACACTCTCTGTCAATATCTGTTTGCGTGTCACACACTGGACACCAAACAACCCTGAACTATCCGCTGCTTGGAGGAATTTCGCGAGCTCTTGCCCACACGGGTGCTGCAGTCGGCTGATCGTTTTCGAGCGGCTGCTGCATCACACGTTGTGGTCCAAATTTTTGTTTCCGATTATGAATGGTGGGAGTCAGAGACACTCTCTGTCACTATCTGTTTGCGTGTTCATACACTGGACACCAAACAACCCTGAATTATCCGCTGCTTGGAGGAATTTCGCGAGCTCTTGCCCACACGGGTGCTGCACTCGGCTGATCGTTTTCGAGCGGCTGCTGCATCACACGTTGTGGTCCGAATTTTTGTTTCCGATTGTGAATGGTGGGAGTCAGAGA
>NW_891813.1:0-663 GCF_000209065.1 Trypanosoma cruzi | reverse complement strand
ACACAGCGTGTGGTGCAGCAGCCACTCGAAAACGATTATCCGAGTGCAGCACCCCTGTGGGCAAGAGCTCGCGAAATCCTCCAAGCAGCGGATAGTTCCGGGTTGTTTGGCGTTCAGTGTGTGAACACGCAAACAGACACTGAAAGAGAGTGTCTCTGACCACCACCATTCATAATTCGAAACAAAAACATAGACCACAACGTGTGGTGCAGCAGCCGCTCGAAAACGATCCGCCGACTGCAGCACCGTTGTGGGCAAGAGCTCGCGAAATTCCTCCAAGCAGCGGATAGTTCCGGGTTGTTTGGCGTTCAGTGTGTGAACACGCAAACAGACATTGAAAGAGAGTGTCTCTGACCACCACCATTCATAATTCGAAACAAAAATTTAGACCACAGCGTGTGGTGCAGCAGCCGCTCGAAAACGATCATCCGAGTGCAGCACCCCTGTGGGCAGGATCTCGCGAAATTCCTCCAAGCAGCGGATAGTTCCGGGTTGTTTGGCGTTCAGTGTGTGAACACGCAAACAGACAGTGAAAGAGAGTGCCTCTGACCACCACCATTCATAATTCGAAACAAAAATTTAGACCACAGCGTGTGGTGCAGCAGCCGCTCGAAAACGATTATCCGAGTGCAGCACCCCTGTGGGCAGGATCTCGCGAAATTC
>NW_891812.1:0-663 GCF_000209065.1 Trypanosoma cruzi | reverse complement strand
CCGCAGCGTGAATACTTCGATTCGTCGTCATATATCTCTCGTACGGGGCCGTCGCCGCAGCGTGGATACATCGATTCGTTGTCATGTATCTCTCGTTCGGGGCGGACCGCCGCAACTTGGATAATTCGACACGTCGTCATGTATCTCTCGTCCGGGGCAGCCGCTGCAACTTGGATAATTCGACACGTCGTCATGTATCTCTCGTCCGGGGCCACCGCCCTACTCTTTTTTATTCCCTGCGGCGGCCAACCCCGGCAGTAAGGACAAAGAATAGGATCGCGTTTTTTTTTAATGCTTTTCCTGTTTGGGGGGGCGGATCTTTGTTTTCTATGATTGCCCCCCCCCCCTTTTTTTGTCTATTCCAGGTTGGTTTTAGGAGGCTTGATGTGCCTGCTGGGTGATCGCCGGCTTTTTTATTGGTGATTGCGTATTTTTGGCTTACCGGTGTGCCGCTCAGTGCCATTTTGTTTTACTTCTTTTCTGCTTATTGGGGCGTGTTGTTATTCGTCACGCGTCAGCACACACCGAGCAACATGTCAAAAAAACAAAACGCAGGCTTCTTCGCCCCTCGCGAGGGCCTCCGCAGCCACAATCCTGTGCGTGCGAACATTCTCAGCGTTTTAAACACGGCATGTGTGTGCATGTGCTTGTGTGTTGGCAGCG
>NW_891811.1:0-663 GCF_000209065.1 Trypanosoma cruzi | reverse complement strand
CTCTTTTTTTTTTTTTTTTCTTTTCTTTTCTTTTCTTTACCACTTTGCGTTGGGTATTATACTCCCGCTGTTGTAATCGTCTTGCTGGTGCGATGATGATGATGAGGAGGAGTGGGTGGGTGGGTGGGGGCTGGGAGAAACACACACGGCACAGGGGCGTACATAAAAAAAGAAAAACAAAACAGAAAGGAGGACCGCTTTGGGTCGTTACGTCCATTTTTGTTTATTACTATTTTTGGTTGCCATCATATATTTATTTATATATTTTTTTTTTTTACGCGCGCCTTCCGTTTCTTTTCTTTTTTTTTTTTTTTTTTTTTCTTTTTTTCTTCTTTTCTTTTCTGTATGTGTGCGTCTCTCTCTCTCTCTCTCTCTCTCTCTCTCGCACACCCACCCACTTCACGCAAATTATAAACTCCTTTACTAAATTGTCCGAATTATGTTCGTCCAAAGAGGAGGCGATAAAAAATAATTATTGAGAAAACAACAACAACAACAACAAAAAGACAGTCTCGCTCTCTTTTTTTTGAATTAACCAGACATTCCAACAGATGCTTGAAGGGAGCGTGTATTTACATACATTTACATACGATTCACAAGGACGAAGAAATGGAACATGGGGGAGCTATATGTTTTTCTTTATGGTTACTACTCTTACTCTAA
>NW_891810.1:0-663 GCF_000209065.1 Trypanosoma cruzi | reverse complement strand
TTCCGAGGCGTCTCCGTGTTGCTGGTCCTTCGACGGTTGCAGGGCTCCGGACGACTTTGGTGGTGGTGGTGACACTGCATTCGGGACCATTTGCGCAATCATGGCGACAGCATCATCGTGAAACTCCCCCGTGTGGCCATTTTGGCGTATGTCCGGGGTGCCTCCTTTCTTCGTGCCGGGGCTACTGTGACTGGGACGAGCCTTCGCCATCACCGCCCGCCTCAGTGTGAATGGCCTTTCCTGCTCCAGAAGAAATTGCAGCGTGCGACGTAGCATGCGTGTGACGGAAACCCCTAACAGCAAGAGCGATTGGCCAGAATCCCGCACGCACTACGCACCCCAGCATGCAGCAACGGCAAACAAGGATGGGAAGGATGTCTGCGTACTGCACCGCAGCACCCCTCACAAACAGCACGCCGCACAGTACATGCAGGAAGGCAAAAAAAAAAGGAAAAAAAAAAGAGAAGAGGCACATGTTTGTCATTGCGGGTCGCACGGAGTTATTCGTTTTGTTCCCTAGAAGAATAAGTGCGTATTCATGCACAAATAATAACAATCGCGGCTCTCCATAAACAAACAACCAACCAAATAATAATCATATTATTATTATTATTAATAATAATAACGTCTCGCGCCCTACATCCACCGCAAATGCCTTGCAGT
>NW_891809.1:0-663 GCF_000209065.1 Trypanosoma cruzi | reverse complement strand
GCAGCGGATAATTCAGGGTTGTTTGGTGTCCAGTGTGTGCACACGCAAACATACATTGAAAGAGAGTGTCTCTGACTCCCGCCATTCATAATTCAAAACAAAAATTTAGACCACAGTGTGTGGTGCAGCAGCCGCTTGAAAATGATCCGCCGAGTGCAGCACCATTGTGGGCAAGAGCTCGCGAAACTCCTCCAAGAAGCGGATAATTCAGGGTTGTTTGGTGTCCAGTGTGTGCACACGCAAACATACATTGAAGGAGAGTGCCTCTGACTCCCGCCATTCATAATTCGAAACAAAAATTTAGACAACAACGTGTGGTGCAGCAGCCGCTAGAAAACGATCCGCCGAGTGCAGCACCATTGTGGGCAAGAGCTCGCGAAACTCCTCCAAGAAGCGGATAATTCAGGGTTGTTTGGTGTCCAGTGTGTGCACACGCAAACATACATTGAAGGAGAGTGTCTCTGACTCCCGCCATTCATAATTAGAAACAAAAATTTAGACCACAGCGTGTGGTGCAGCAGCCGCTCGAAAACGATCCGCCGAGTGCAGCACCATTGTGGGCAAGAGCTCGCGAAACTCCTCCAAGAAGCGGATAATTCAGGGTTGTTTGGTGTGCCAGTGTGTGCACACGCAAACATACATTGAAGGAGAGTGTCTCTGACT
>NW_891808.1:0-663 GCF_000209065.1 Trypanosoma cruzi | reverse complement strand
GGGGGGGGGGGGGCAGCCGCACGAGGGGGTACGGGGCTATATATATATGGGTATATATATATAGGGGTATATGGATATGGCGGACAGACCCACAAAAAAAAAAAAAAAAAGGGGTCCGTAGACCCCGGTCAAAAGAAATTGACCAAACATAACCGCCAGAGGCGGGTTGGAAGCTTCGCGTACCAATATAGTACAGAAACTGTATCAATAATAGCGTTAGTTGAAAGGAGTTGTGTTCCACAACGGTTTTCAATTTTGATGAGGGGTCCTTCGCGGCACTTGGGACCGTGTACAAAAACCCCCCCCCCCCTCCCAGGCCACACTGGGGAGGGGTCAGGGTCCGGGATGTCGGCCCCGGGATAGCGCCGTGGACGGCGTCAGGGGGCGGAAAAGACGCACATGGCGAGTGTGGAACAGCAAATGCAGCCGAGTGTGCGAGCAAAGCAAAAACACCGGAAAACACAGGAAGAAGCGCGGCATACGCGGAAAAAAGGCGAATAAAAGGAACGAGACGGAGAAAACACAAAACAAAACAAAGATGCAGGCAATAGCAGCCATGAAGCGAAAATGAGGGGGCCCGAAGGAGGTGGCGGACACGCAACGTGGGGGGGGGGGGGCAGCCGCACGAGGGGGTACGGGGCTATATATATATGGGTATATATA
>NW_891806.1:0-663 GCF_000209065.1 Trypanosoma cruzi | reverse complement strand
CGGGCCGGCACCGGGCGGGCACAACGAGAGCACGCAGCATGGGAGGAAGAGACACGGGCAGGTGCAAGGCATACACACAAAAGAACAGAGACAGCGGGGGAGTGGGACCGAGACGCGACGGAGCAGCCACGCCACGCCGCAGTGGCACCAGCACACACACACACACACACAGTCACCGCCCACAACAAACAAACCCAACCCGATGAAAAAAAACATATTCGCCTGGGCTGCTGGCCGGATCCTGAAATCATCAAAAGAAATCAAACAAGAAGGGAAAAGGGGGGCAGTGGAGAGGCAGTGGGTTCGCCACTCCCTCGATGTTTGCTCCAAGTAAATATTGTTCCGATAGCCACTCTCGCGACACGGTGCACCTTGTTAGGATTGGAAACACTATCGCTTACCAAGTGGCAGACCTTGGGCTCCGCCAGCCACAAGGCCCCGCCGCGAGGTGGGAATCAAAAGGGGGTGGTGGGAAAGTAAGAAATAAAAATATTAGTCTTGACGTTCTCGGTTCCTTTGGTTGCTTTCATCGCGGTCTTCCAAAAGAATTCATGCGGTAGGAAGGAGTAGTACAGAAATATATCTTTTTCTTTATTTTCTTTAGCTTGTGAAAGGGATGTTCGCGGGGGAGCTGGTCACCTAAATGAATATGTCCTGACGAAA
>NW_891805.1:0-662 GCF_000209065.1 Trypanosoma cruzi | reverse complement strand
TACATGACGACGTGTCGAATTATCTAAGTTGCGGCGGTCCGCCCCGAACGAGAGATACATGACAACGAATCGATGTATCCACGCTGCGGCGACGGCCCCGTACGAGAGATATATGACGACGAATCGAAGTATTCACGCTGCGGCTGCGGCCCCGTACGAGAGATATATGACGACGAATCGAGGTATCCACGCTGCGGCGGCGCACCCTAAACATGTCGCTTTCGTTTTCCAGGGGACAACGCAAATGTGCTCGATTGTTCGAAGATCGAACTTAACACCTTACGTGAAAATGGGTCGCGCGACCACATTTTTTTTAGCTCAGTGGCAAAACAAGCTCACAATTTCATCCGGGGTGCGGGTTCGAGCCCCGAAGAAGCCTAAGTTTTTTTCCTTTTTTTTTTGGAATTCTTGTTTCTTATTGCTTTTTAAACTTCTGGTTTGCAGGACGGTGTGCGAGTTCTGCAATCGCACTGATTCCATCAGTTTCGTGGTGTGTGCGGCTGCGGCTGCGGTGGTGGCCGCGTGAGAGTGAGTGAGAGAGCGCCATGCACCGCCCGCACACACACTCGTCTTTCACCCACTCTCTGTGTGTGTCCCCTTGCATGGACTCTCGCCCTCAACTCATCCCACGAAGCACACACATAATGTGCCCATTGTATATA
>NW_891804.1:0-662 GCF_000209065.1 Trypanosoma cruzi | reverse complement strand
GCGGTTATGTTTGGTCAATTTTTTTTGACCGGGGTTTACGGACCCCTTTTTTTTTTTTTTTTTTTTTTGTGGGTTTGTCCGCCATATCCATATACCCCTATATATATATACCCATATATATATAGCCCCGTACCCCCTCGTGGGGCTGCCCCCCCCCCCCCACGTTGCGTGTCCGCCACCTCCTTCGGGCCCCCTCATTTTCGCTTCATGGCTGCTATTGCCTGCATCTTTGTTTTGTTTTGTGTTTTCTCCGTCTCGTTCCTTTTATTCGCCTTTTTTCCGCGTATGCCGCGCTTCTTCCTGTGTTTTCCGGTGTTTTTGCTTTGCTCGCACACTCGGCTGCATTTGCTGTTCCACACTCGCCATGTGCGTCTTTTCCGCCCCCTGACGCCGTCCACGGCGCTATCCCGGGGCCGACGTCCCGGACCCTGACCCCTCCCCAGTGTGGCCTGGGAGGGGGGGGGGGGGTTTTTGTACACGGTCCCAAGTGCCGCGAAGGACCCCTCATCAAAATTGAAAACCGTTGTGGAACACAACTCCTTTCAACTAACGCTATTATTGATACAGTTTCTGTACTATATTGGTACGCGAAGCTTCCAACCCGCCTCTGGCGGTTATGTTTGGTCAATTTCTTTTGACCGGGGTCTACGGACCCCTTTTTT
>NW_891803.1:0-662 GCF_000209065.1 Trypanosoma cruzi | reverse complement strand
ACACGCACCGCTGCCGTCCTGCCTGGCTGCATGGGCGGAGCACCGTAACTGTTTCTGTTTTGTTTTCATTGCATAGAGTGGGCGACCTCTCTCTCTCTCCCTGTGTGTGTGTTTTGCTTTACGGGAGCAATGAGAGTGTGTGTGCGCTGGTAGTCCCACGCTTCGGCTTTTTGTTTTGTTTTTCTTTTTGATTTTGTGGTTGAGTGCACCCATTCCGCGGGTGCGTGTGTGTGTGTGTGATGATATGAGTAATTTGCGTGTGTGCTTATCTGCCTCTCTCTGCCGTTGCTTTCTTCAGACTCTCTTGTGGCGCACAGGTGCTCTGCAAGTATAGGCGCTGACAAACACACACACACATGCACACACATGCCGTGCTTAAAACGTTGAGAATGCACGCACGCACAGGATTGTGGCTGCCGAGGCCCTCGTGAGGGGGAAAAAACGTGCATTTTTTTTTTTTTGACATGTTGCTCGGTGTGTGCTGACGCGTGAAGAATAACAACACGCCCCAATAAGCAGAAAAGAAGTAAAACAAAATGGCGCTGAGCGGCACACCGGTAAGCCAAAAATACGCAATCACCAATAAAAAAGCCGGCGATCACCCAGCAGGCACATCAAGCGTCCTCAAAACCAACCTGGAACAGACAAAAAAAAGAGACAAT
>NW_891802.1:0-662 GCF_000209065.1 Trypanosoma cruzi | reverse complement strand
GTTGTGGTCTAAATTTTTGTTGCGAATTATGAATGGTGGTGGTCAGAGACACTCTCTTTCAATGTCTGTTTGCGTGTTCACACACTGGACACCAAACAACCCTGAACTATCCGCTGCTTGGAGGAATTTCGCGAGATCTTGCCCACAGTGGTGCTGCAGTCGGCGGATCGTTTTCGAGCGGCTGCTGCACCACATGCTGTGGTCTAAATTTTTGTTGCGAATTATGAATGGTGGTGGTCAGAGACACTCTCTTTCAATGTCTGTTTGCGTGTTCACACACTGGACACCAAACAACCCTGAACTATCCGCTGCTTGGAGGAACTTCGCGAGATCTTGCCCACAGGGGTGCTGCAGTCGGCGGATCGTTTTCGAGCGGCTGCTGCACCACATGTTGTGGTCTAAATTTTTGTTGCGAATTATGAATGGTGGTGGTCAGAGACACTCTCTTTCAATGTCTGTTTGCGTGTTCACACTCCGGACACCAAACAACCCTGAAATATCCGCTGCTTGGAGGAACTTCGCGAGATCTTGCCCACAGTGGTGCTGCACTCGGCGGATCGTTTTCGAGCGGCTGCTGCACCACATGTTGTGGTCTAAATTTTTGTTGCGAATTATGAATGGTGGTGGTCAGAGACACTCTCTTTCAATGCCTGTTTGCGTGT
>NW_891801.1:0-662 GCF_000209065.1 Trypanosoma cruzi | reverse complement strand
ATGCAGCAGCCGCTCGAAAACGATCAGCCGAGTGCAGCACCCTTGTGGGCAAGAGCTCGCGAAATTCCTCCAAGCAGCGGATAATTCAGGGTTGTTTGGTGTCCAGTGTGTGAACACGCAAACAGATAGTGACAGAGAGTGTCTCTGACTCCCACCATTCATAATTGGAAACAAAAATTTGGGCCACAACGTGTGATGCAGCAGCCGCTCGAAAACGATCAGCCGAGTGCAGCACCCTTGTGGGCAAGAGCTCGCGAAATTCCTCCAAGCAGCGGATAATTCAGGGTTGTTTGGTGTTCAGTGTGTGAACACGCAAACAGATGGTGACAGAGAGTGTCTCTGACTCCCACCATTCATAATTGGAAACAAAAATTTGGGCCACAACGTGTGATGCAGCAGCCGCTCGAAAACGATCAGCCGACTCCAGCACCCTTGTGGGCAAGAGCTCGCGAAATTCCTCCAAGCAGCGGATAATTCAGGGTTGTTTGGTGTCCAGTGTGTGAACACGCAAACAGATAGTGACAGAGAGTGTCTCTGACTCTCACCATTCATAATTGGAAACAAAAATTTGGACCACAACGTGTGATGCAGCCACTGCTCGAAAACGATCAGCCGACTGCAGCACCCTTGTGGGCAAAGAGCTCGCGAAAATTCCTCCAAGC
>NW_891800.1:0-662 GCF_000209065.1 Trypanosoma cruzi | reverse complement strand
TTTACTGCTGTTCCCCCAGAAAGAAAAAAAAAAGGTATTTTTTCTGCTGTTCCACAAGTAAGAAAAAAAAAGGTATTTTTGCTGCTGTTCCCCAAGAAAGAAAAAAAGGTATTTCCACTGCTGTTCCCCAAGAAAAAAAAAAGGTATTTTTATTGCTGTTCCACAAGAAAGAAAAAAAAAAGGTATTTTTATTGCTGTTCCACACGTAAGAAAAAAAAAGGTATTTTTGCTGCTGTTCCCCAAGAAAGAAAAAAAAAGGTATTTCTACTGCTGTTCCCCAAGAAAGAAAAAAAGGTATTTTTACTGCTGTTCCCCAAGAAAGAAAAAAAAAGGTATTTTTGCTGCTGTTCCCCAAGACAGAAAAAAAGGTATTTCTACTGCTGTTCCACAAGTAAGAAAAAAAAAGGTATTTCTACTGCTGTTCCACAAGAAAGAAAAAAAGGTATTTCTACTGCTGTTCCACAAGTAAGAAAAAAAAAGGTATTTCTACTGCTGTTCCACAAGTAAGAAAAAAAAAGGTATTTCTACTGCTGTTCCACAAGAAAGAAAAAAAGGTATTTCTACTGCTGTTCCACAAGAAAGAAAAAAAGGTATTTCTACTGCTGTTCCACAAGAAAGAAAAAAAGGTATTTCTACTGCTGTTCCACAAGAAAGAAAAAAAA
>NW_891799.1:0-662 GCF_000209065.1 Trypanosoma cruzi | reverse complement strand
CCTGAATTGTCGGCTGCTTGGAGGATTTCGCGAGCTCTTGCCCACACGGGTGCTGTACTCGGCTAATCGTTTTCGAGCGGTCGCTGCATCACACGTTGTGGTCTAAATTTTTGTTTCCGATTGTGAATGGTGGGAGTCAGAGGCAGTCTCTGTCAATATCTGTTTGCGTGTTCACACACTGGACACCAAACAACCCTGAACTATCCGCTGCTTGGAGGAATTCCGCGAGCTCTTGCCCACACGGGTGCTGCACTCGGCTAATCGTTTTCGAGCGGCTGCTGCATCACACGTTGTGGTCTGAATTTTTGTTTCCAATTGTGAATGGTGGGAGTCAGAGGCAGTCTCTGTCAATATCTGTTTGCGTGTTCACACACTGGACACCAAACAACCCTGAACTATCCGCTGCTTGGAGGAATTTCGCGAGCTCTTGCCCACACGGGTGCTGCACTCGGCTAATCGTTTTCGAGCGGTCGCTGCATCACACGTTGTGGTCTAAATTTTTGTTTCCGATTATGAATGGTGGGAGTCAGAGGCAGTCTCTGTCAATATCTGTTTGCGTGTTCACACACTGGACACCAAACAACCCTGAATTGTCCGCTGCTTGGAAGAATTTCGCGAGCTCTTGCCCACACGGGTGCTGCACTCGGCTAATCGTTTTCGAG
>NW_891798.1:0-662 GCF_000209065.1 Trypanosoma cruzi | reverse complement strand
ACGCCACCGCGTAGTCCTCCGTCGACACAAATTCGCTCCGCACAAGCGCCACAGCAGAGCCCGACACGCTCACAGCTCCACGCACAGACACCGCGTGCTTGCACAGCAGGAAGCCGTTGTCAACAAACGCCACACGGCATCGGAACAGCAGTGCCAGGAGGCGATCTCTGCTGCCGCAGGATCAGCCAGCTTCCACTAGCACGCCAATTGGCCCGCAGGAAACCTTGCACCATCTGCTTCTAGAATGTCCAGGCACCTTGGCTGTGCGCCAACGGCTGGGCATTGAACAGGACCTCCGCACCGAAAAGTTCTCTCAATGGCAGTTGCTTCATAGCAGGAAACTTTTGTCGCTGCTCGACCACCTCTTCGGCACTCAGATGGCATTGTATAGCTAGACGCGCTGGTAAGAGTAGAAAAAAAAAAAAAAAAAAAAAAAAAAACATTTGTTTTCCCCCTGGCTCAGCCGGCCACCTCAACGTGGTGCCAGGGTCTAGTACTCTTTGCTAGAGAGGAAGCTAAGCGCCTGCTGCCCATCCGCTGCCCGCGGAGAGGCAGGAGGCGCCGCACAAACGGGTCGGAAGGGCACCAGATGGAGCCATTTACATGGCTGCCCGCGGAGCGGTATTTCTATCCGCTGCTGAATTCCATCGGCGCTTATCAGC
>NW_891797.1:0-662 GCF_000209065.1 Trypanosoma cruzi | reverse complement strand
CAGTAGACAAGCACCCACCCATTTTCTGCTTAGACATTGGAGGAACCTGCTCTGCAGGCTGTTCTATCCTCAGGACTTCACAAGGTCCTACCATTACAGGAATGCCCAGCAGGATGCTCACAAGCTCTTTTAGTTTCCTACTAAGAGCAACAGATACAAGTGCTGGGTGCCAGCATGAAACTAGAAGGAATATGTATCACCCCTACTTTATATAACCAGGTAAAAATAAAGTCATAGCTAGAACCAAAAGTGTTTTAAACATTGTGTGTACAATCAGGAATATAGGCGTATCTCTACATTTCTCCAAACCCAATAACCATTTGTTCTCTGAGTCATACTTGACTCATTTTGGTACTCGGCCCATTTTGATTCTAATCAAATAACAATAGCAAAAAGTTGTACCTATGAAATGACTACATAACATGCATATCAACTGTACACACTATTCTTGAGCCTGAATGATGTTAATTCTTCAATGATTCTTGGAGAAAAAGAACTATTCTCATTCACAATCTAAGAATATGATCTGGTTCTATAATTTAAAAATCATGGATGAATTGATATGCAAAAAATTATACTTATTTCATGGGCATGTTAGGAATGGATTAATGAGAAGCTTTAAAGCATTTTAAAGTAATAATGAAAAAAAACCACTCAGTCAC
>NW_891796.1:0-662 GCF_000209065.1 Trypanosoma cruzi | reverse complement strand
GCCTCAGCGTCCCAATAACGAGAGGTCGTCTGCACCTCCTCGCAGCACCTGCAAGCTCTGCAGGCACAATGACGCAGATGACGCTCTCCTGCACGCATGGCGGCCGCTGCATCCTTAACAACGGCAACCGCATCCTGTGGCACCACACATCGCAGCGGGTGCGCACAGTCTCCGTCTCCCTCCTGTCCCTCTCCCTGAGAACTCATCGGCGGCCGTGGCACACTCACCGGCATGTCAGAAAGCAATTGTGTTTCTTCCTCCCCCGCACATCGCACAGCAGCACCGCCAAACGCATGTCGCTCCTCCTTTCACAGATTCTCCTCAGACACGCCTCCCGCCACATTCATCAGCTCACAGGCACGCAGTCCGTAAACGTCACGCTGCTGCCCCGCATGACGGTGCCGCACACACACCAACACGGCGCCCCGCCACTCGGCGCAAGCAGCGTCTGGACACACAAAACAGGTTGCCCCAGCACCGTCTGCACCAACAGCCCGTCCACGTACAGCGCTCCGCGCGACGAAAGCGCCACGCCGCCAACAAACAACACGCCAACAGCGTCGCGAAACACAGCCGCCACATGCGTGCGCGCAATGGTCAGCACGCTCCCAGTCAGATTCACGTTGTGCAACACGAGGCACGCGGACGCGTCGCCACTTCCA
>NW_891795.1:0-662 GCF_000209065.1 Trypanosoma cruzi | reverse complement strand
GAGAGTGCCTCTGACCACCACCATTCATAATTCGAAACAAAAATTTAGACCACAACGTGTGGTGCAGCAGCCGCTCGAAAACGATCCGCCGAGTGCAGCACCCTGGTGGGCAAGATCTCGCGACATTCCTCCAAGCAGCGGATAGTTCAGGGTTGTTTGGCGTCCAGTGTGTGAACACGCAAACAGACATTGAAAGAGAGTGCCTCTGACCACCACCATTCATAATTCGAAACAAAAATTTAGACCACAGCGTGTGGTGCAGCAGCCACTCGAAAACGATTATCCGACTGCAGCACCCTTGTGGGCAAGATCTCGCGACATTCCTCCAAGCAGCGGATAGTTCAGGGTTGTTTGGCGTCCAGTGTGTGAACACGCAAACAGACATTGAAAGAGAGTGCCTCTGACCACCACCATTCATAATTCGAAACAAAAATTTAGACCACAGCGTGTGGTGCAGCAGCCGCTCGAAAACGATCCGGCGAGTGCAGCACCCTTGTGGGCAAGATCTCGCGACATTCCTCCAAGCAGCGGATAGTTCAGGGTTGTTTGGCGTCCAGTGTGTGAACACGCAAACAGACATTGAAAGAGAGTGCCTCTGACCACCACCATTCATAATTCGAAACAAAAACATAGACCACAACGTGTGGTGCAGCAGCCACTCG
>NW_891794.1:0-662 GCF_000209065.1 Trypanosoma cruzi | reverse complement strand
ACAACGTGTGATGCAGCGACCGCTCGAAAACGATCAGCCGAGTGCAGCACCCGTGTGGGCAAGAGCTCGCGAAATTCCTCCAAGCAGCGGATAATTCAGGGTTGTTTGGTGTCCAGTGTGTGAACACGCAAACAGATAGTGACAGAGAGTGCCTCTGACTCCCACCATTCACAATCGGAAACAAAAATTTAGACCACAACGTGTGATGCAGCGGCCGCTCGAAAACGATCAGCCGAGTGCAGCACCCGTGTGGGCAAGAGCTCGCGAAATTCCTCCAAGCAGCGGATAGTTCAGGGTTGTTTGGTGTCCAGTGTGTGAACACGCAAACACATAGTGACAGAGAGTGCCTCTGACTCCCACCATTCACAATCGGAAACAAAAATTTGGACCACAACGTGTGATGCAGCGGCCGCTCGAAAACGATCAGCCGAGTGCAGCACCCGTGTGGGCAAGAGCTCGCGAAATTCCTCCAAGCAGCGGATAGTTCACGGTTGTTTGGTGTCCAGCTGTGTGAACACGCAAACAGATAGTGACAGAGAGTGCCTCTGACTCCCACCATTCATAATCGGAAACAAAAATTTAGACCACAACGTGTGATGCAGCGGCCGCTCGAAAACGATCAGCCGAGTGCAGCACCCTTGTGGGCAAGATCTCGCGAAATT
>NW_891793.1:0-662 GCF_000209065.1 Trypanosoma cruzi | reverse complement strand
CCGTCTTCAGCACGCAGCACCGGCGGTCGCCACAGCGGCACTGACCAGCAGCAGCAGCGGCACCTGAACCCACAAAGGGCCGCCGAGGCTGCTCCCGTCGCCAGGAGTCGGTGCCTTGGAGGTGGTTGTGTTCTTGGCGGGTGCATTGGTGGTGGTTGTGCTCTTGGCGGGTGCATTGGTGGTAGTCGTTGTCGTCGTCGTAGTAGTAGTAGTTGTTGTTGTGGTGGTCGTTGTAGTTTTATCCGGGCCGTCCCCAGCCTCAACATCAGCAGCATCATACTGCCCCTCCTCCTGAGCCGTGGCGCACACGCACGCACAGCAGAGGGCAAAGAAAAGCACGCAGAGGACGCGGCGCAGCATCATTGTCACTTGGGCCTTTGTGGAATTCGCTTGTTGCTCGCGGTGTAAACTCTCCTGTCGGGCCGGCACCGGGCAGGCAAAACGAGAGCACGCAGCATGGGAGGGAGAGACACGGGCAGGTGCACAGCATACACACACACACACACAGAGAGAGAGAGAGAGACAGCGGGGGAGTTGGATCGAGACACGGCTGAGCAGCCACGCCACGCCGCAGGGACACCAGCACACACGCACACACACAGTCAGCGCCAAAAAAGTACGAACGAACACAAACCAAAAAAGGTAAAAACAAAAAATAACAT
>NW_891792.1:0-662 GCF_000209065.1 Trypanosoma cruzi | reverse complement strand
TTTTTTCTTTTTGTGGCACAGTAGTGGAAATACACTCTTCTTTGTTTTGTGGCACAGTAGTGGAAATACACTTTTTTTTGTTTTTGTGGCACAGTAGTGGAAATACACTTTTTTTTGTTTTTGTGGCACAGTAGTGGAAATACACTTTTTTTTGTTTTTGTGGCACAGTAGTGGAAATACACTTTTTTTTGTTTTTGTGGCACAGTAGTGGAAATACACTTTTTTTTCTTTTTGTGGCACAGTAGTGGAAATACACTTTTTTTTCTTTTTGTGGCACAGTAGTGGAAATACACTCTTCTTTGTTTTGTGGCACAGTAGTGGAAATACACTCTTCTTTGTTTTGTGGCACAGTAGTGGAAATACACTTTTTTTTGTTTTTGTGGCACAGTAGTGGAAATACACTTTTTTTTGTTTTTGTGGCACAGTAGTGGAAATACACTTTTTTTTGTTTTGTGGCACAGTAGTGGAAATACACTTTTTTTTGTTTTGTGGCACAGTAGTGGAAATACACTCTTCTTTGTTTTGTGGCACAGTAGTGGAAATACACTCTTCTTTGTTTTGTGGCACAGTAGTGGAAATACACTTTTTTTTTGTTTTTGTGGCACAGTAGTGGAAATACACTTTTTTTTGTTTTTGTGGCACACGTAGTGGAAATACACTTT
>NW_891791.1:0-662 GCF_000209065.1 Trypanosoma cruzi | reverse complement strand
GGTGGGGGGTGGGACGGGGGAACGAGGCAAGAAGGAGGAGGAACAGACGGCAAGAGTAATACTTGCATCCCCCGGGCAATGGGACGAGCGGGAAGGAAGGAAGCAGAAATTTAGAGAACCCCCTAAATTAAAATGAAAGCAAAACGGAAAAAAAAAAAAACAAAACGGAAAACAAAACAAAACCCAAAGAAAAAAAAAAAAAAAAAAAAAAAAAAAACGAAAAGAAAAAAAAAAAAAGAAACAAAAGGGCGGAACTTTCGGGTGCCAATGATCGATATGAAATTTTGTAATGTGCGCTGCACCCCCTTGAGTTGACTTTTATTATTATTATTTATTTCTATTTTTTTATTTTATTTTTTTCCACTTTTTCTCTTTTTCTCTTTGTGTGTGTGTGTGTCTGTGTGTGTGTTTCTTTTCTTTGCTTTTCTTTGCTTTTGTTTGCTTTTGTTTGCTTTTTTTTTTTTGTTTGTTTGTTCACGCAGGCCTTTTGCCTCATTTTCACCGGATTCTCGTCTTTTGTTTGTGGTTTCACGTCAGCAGGAGGGGGTTTTTGGATGCGGTTTGGAAAGAAGTGAATTAGATGAAGCGGGACCGCGACGATAGTGTGGTGGGAACGCCGAATGGCAAGTGGGACGTCTCCCCGCACGGTACACTGGGGGCGG
>NW_891790.1:0-661 GCF_000209065.1 Trypanosoma cruzi | reverse complement strand
ACTATCGGCTGCTTGGAGGAGTTTCGCGAGATCTTGCCCACAGGGGTGCTGCACTCGGCGGATCGTTTCGAGCGGCTGCTGCACCGCACGTTGTGGTCTAAATTTTTGTTTCGAATTATGAATGGTGGTGGTCAGAGGCACTCTCTTTCAATGTCTGTTTGCGTGTTCACACACTGGACGCCAAACAACCCTGAACTATCCGCTGCTTGGAGGAATTTCGCGAGATCTTGCCCACAAGGGTGCTGCACTCGCCGGATCGTTTTCGAGCGGCTGCTGCACCGCACGTTGTGGTCTAAATTTTTGTTTCGAATTATGAATGGTGGTGGTCAGAGGCACTCTCTTTCAATGTCTGTTTGCGTGTTCACACACTGGACGCCAAACAACCCTGAACTATCCGCTGCTTGGAGGAGTTTCGCGAGATCTTGCCCACATGGGTGCTGCACTCGGCGGATCGTTTTCGAGCGGCTGCTGCACCGCACGTTGTGGTCTAAATTTTTTTTTCGAATTATGAATGGTGGTGTTCAGAGGCACTCTCTTTCAATGTCTGTTTGCGTGTTCACACACTGGACGCCAAACAACCCGGAACTATCCGCTGCTTGGAGGAGTTTCGCGAGATCTTGCCCACATGGGTGCTGCACTCGGCGGATCGTTTTCGAGCGGC
>NW_891789.1:0-661 GCF_000209065.1 Trypanosoma cruzi | reverse complement strand
CTCCCGCGGCTCTTCCGTGGCTTGCCTGTCGCCGGCGGGCGGGCGGCTGCGCATCGCGTGGCGCGTCGCCGGGTACGACCATACTTGGCCGAGTGCACCACATCCCGTCCGATTTGTGAAGTTAAGCGGCCACAGGCCTCGTTAGTACGGCGATCAGTGATGGCGCTGGAACCCGGGGTGCCGTACCCTTCCCATTATTTTTTTTTTTTTCCGCCACCGCGCGCCGCCAGTCGCTTCTTCACCGCGCCGGGGCGGGCGGTGGGTGGGCTCTCCGAGCGCGCGGGCGCCGCAGCAAAAAAGAAAAATTACTGACGCAGTTTCCGCGCCACATGTGGGGAAGCGAGGCGTCCGGAGGCTTCATGGCAAAATCCGGAAAAGGGCCTGCGGAGCTTCATTTTTAAATTTGTTCTTGCCTTTTTTCCTACCGTTTTTTTTTCTATTTTCATCATCTCCCGCGGCTCTTCCGTGGCTTGCCTGTCGCCGGCGGGCGGGCGGCTGCGCATCGCGTGGCGCGTCGCCGGGTACGACCATACTTGGCCGAGTGCACCACATCCCGTCCGATTTGTGAAGTTAAGCGGCCACAGGCCTCGTTAGTACGGCGATCAGTGATGGCGCTGGAACCCGGGGTGCCGTACCCTTCCCACTATTTTTTTTTTTTTCC
>NW_891788.1:0-661 GCF_000209065.1 Trypanosoma cruzi | reverse complement strand
TAAAGCGTCCAATCAGTCACTGGAGCGCCGGCAAAGCCAATCTTAAATGTATCGGACGCCTGTGACATCGCCAGAAGCGTTGCATACCCTCCGTAGGACCACCCAAAGATGGCAATTCTTGTGGGATCGGCAATAAAACCGCTCGGCTGGAGGGGAGAAGCTGTGACATGTTTTGCAAGGTCTACGTAGTCTGACGTTTCAAAGTTCCCCATGTTATGCTTGCAGATACTGAGATCCACCAGGCCGTTGGCATTACTCATTTGCCCGTCTGCAACCAGGACGGAGATGCCGTTCTTTGCCATAACCTGAAAAAGTGGCTTGCAAATAAGTTCGTAGTCATTTTCGTAAACCAGCTGGACATGTGGTCCGCCGTAAACATACATGGCTAGCGGAGCTGGCGTGCCCGGGACAGCGGTGGGCGACCTGAACAATCGACCACTGAGAGGAACACCGCGTCGGCTTATGGTGGTGACAAGTTCGGTCTTGATAAGGTCATCACTGTGCAGAAACGAAATTGGGGTGCCTTTTCCTTCATCAACAGCACCCTTTTTGTCGCTATCCTGGAACTTTGTTTGAACGAGACGCCGTGATTCGGGTGAAAGAAGCGAGGCAATGTACAACTGTGGGGGTGTCTCTGCTGTGCTCGCAACATAGCAGATGT
>NW_891787.1:0-661 GCF_000209065.1 Trypanosoma cruzi | reverse complement strand
GGTGGGGGGGCTGCCTGCTTTTCCTCATGTCATCAGAGACAAACCCATCCCCCTGAAAACAGCAACAACAACAACAACAAAAAAAAAAGCCAAACCAAATAATAGCAGCCAAAATATTTAAAAGTGCATAATTCCCAAAATAAATAAATAAAGGACCCAAGACAAAACAAACCAAAAATACCCAACTGAATAAAATTCATCCCGCCCCTTCTCACTTTTCCTTTTTTTTGGTTCCGCTCCAATATGTACGTATTTACATATATACAGAGAATAAAGGATTCATTACAGGGAAAAAGGCCGCGCACGTGGAAAAACAAAAAATATGGACGGGGAAAACCCAAACAAACAAACAAACAAAAAACAAAAAAAAAATCCAAAGAAAATAAATAAACAGCATCCGTCAAGAAAAAAAAAAAAAAAAAAAAAAAAAAAAAAAAAGATGGCCTATAAACAAATATACATATATTGCTTTTTTCTCTTTTTTTAAAATTTTTCCTCTTCGTCATGGCTTAGAAACATCATCTCTCTCCATCGCCGCCATATTCAGTGGGCGTTGTTGTGGGAATAACTCGGCGTCTAGCTGTAAAAGCTGATTAAAAAAGCCCTGATTTGGGTAAATGGCAGGACGCCCCTCTTTGTCTTAAGATACGCCTCATCAAGA
>NW_891786.1:0-661 GCF_000209065.1 Trypanosoma cruzi | reverse complement strand
GCAGCCGGCCATTACGTAAAGAAAGAAAGAGTACTTATTATTCCAGGTGAACAACAACGAAAAAAACATGAACAAAGTAAAAAAGAAAACTTGCGGGGAGCGCAGCTCATATTCTCTGTGAGAAGTCACATACCCTCACTCCGTGGCTGAAAAGACTGCCACAACTCCACACAGTCCCAAAAGCGGAAGCAGCAGTGGCGTGTCCAGCCAAGAGGTGATAATTTCGCTGCCGTCCACCCTCTGCAAGGGCATGTCACCTTCGAACAGGAGATTCCTCTGCTCTCTCTGATTTTCTTGTCGTTTAAAGGAGATGTGCTCTGTGCGGCGCTGCTGCACGCACTGCTGCTTGTCGGCTCCTTGGCGGCGGGGGCGGGTGCTCGAGGACCATGGATGCTGTCCCATCGCTGTACGCATCGCTGGTATTGGGCGTCGTGAGGTCAGGACTCAAATATTCCTCCGGTCCTACAGAACTATTCGTGCCGCCGTAATCCGAGCAGCTCCTCGCCGCAAAATCGCCGAATATCGCATTGAAAGCCTCCTCTTCCGTTACATATTGACCGTCCGGTTTCTTATCAGTACGACACGCAGTCCAGCTGCTCTCGCCGACTAGGCGCCAGTACCCACCGGAATCCCTGTTCCCACACGCACCATACAAACATCG
>NW_891785.1:0-661 GCF_000209065.1 Trypanosoma cruzi | reverse complement strand
TTGGTGTCCAGTGTGTGAACACGCAAACAGATATTGACAGACAGTGTCTCTGACTCCCACCATTCACAATCGGAAACAAAAATTTGGACCACAACGTGTGATGCAGCAGCCGCTCGAAAACGATCAGCCGAGTGCAGCACCCTTGTGGGCAAGAGCTCGCGAAATTCCTCCAAGCAGCGGATAGTTCAGGGTTGTTTGGTGTCCAGTGTGTGAACACGCAAACAGATATTGACAGAGAGTGCCTCTGACTCCCATCATTCATAATCGGAAACAAAAATTTGGACCACAACGTGTGATGCAGCGGCCGCTCGAAAACGATCAGCCGAGTGCAGCACCCTTGTGGGCAAGAGCTCGCGAAATTCCTCCAAGCAGCGGATAGTTCAGAGTTGTTTGGTGTCCAGTGTGTGAACACGCAAACAGATAGTGACAGAGAGTGCCTCTGACTCCCACCATTCACAATCGGAAACAAAAATTTGGACCACAACGTGTGATGCAGCGGCCGCTCGAAATCGATCAGCCGAGTGCAGCACCCGTGTGGGCAAGAGCTCGCGATATTCCTCCAAGCAGCGGATAATTCAGGGTTGTTTGGTGTCCAGTGTGTGAACACGCAAACAGATATTGACGGAGAGTGCCTCTGACTCCCACCATTCACAATCGGAAA
>NW_891784.1:0-661 GCF_000209065.1 Trypanosoma cruzi | reverse complement strand
CAGAAACAGTTGCGGTGCTCCGCCCATGCAGCCAGGCAGGACGGCAGCGGTGCGTGTCGTGCAAAAGAGAGCACCAACGGGCCTGCATGGGTGTGCATGCATATATACAATGGGCACATTATTGTGTGTGCTTCGTGGGGTGAGGCGACGACGAGAGTCCATGCAAGGGGACACACACACAGAGAGAGAAGGAAGTGTGTGTATGCGGGCGGTGCATGGCTCTCTCACACTCACTCTCACGCGGCCACCACCGCAGCCGCAGCCGCACAAACCACGAAACAGATGGAATCAGTGCGATTGCAGAACTCGCACACCGTCCTGCAAACCAGAAGTTTAAAAAGCAATATGAAACAAGAATTCAAAAAAAAAAAAATGGAAAAAACTTAGGCTTCTGCGGGAATCGAACCCGCGTCCCCGGATGACATTGTGAGCGTGTTTGCGACTGAGCTAAAAAAATGCGGTCGCGCGACTCCTTTTCACGTAAAGTATTAATGTCGATCTTCGAACAATCGAGCACATTTGCGTTGTCCCCTGGAAAACGAAAAAGACGTGTTTAGGATGCGCAGCCGCAGCGTGGTTACTACTGTAAGTCGTCATATATCTAACGCCCGAGGCCACCGCTGCAGCTTGGATAATTCGACACGTCGTCCCGTATCTAACG
>NW_891783.1:0-661 GCF_000209065.1 Trypanosoma cruzi | reverse complement strand
TTGTTTTACTTCTTTTCTGCTTATTGGGGCGTGTTGTTATTCGTCACGCGTCAGCACACACCGAGCAACATGTCAAAAAAAAAAAATGCAGGTTTTTTCCCCCTCGCGAGGGCCTCGGCAGCCACAATCCTGTGCGTGCGTGCATTCTCAGCGTTTTAAGCACGGCATGTGTGTGCATGTGTGTGTGTGTTTGTCAGCGCCTATACTTGCAGAGCAGCTGTGCGCCACAAGAGAGTCTGAAGAAAGCAACGGCAGAGAGAGGCAGATAAGCACACACGCAAATTACTCATATCATCACACACACACACACGCAGCCGCGGAATGGGTGCACTCAACCACAAAATCAAAAAGAAAAACAAAACAAAAAGCCGAAGCGTGGGACTACCAGCGCACACACACTCTCATTGCTCCCGTAAAGCAAAACAAACACACAGGGAGAGAGAGAGAGGTCGCCCACTCAATGCAATGAAAACAAAACAGAAACAGTTACGGTGCTCCGCCCATGCAGCCAGGCAGGACGGCAGCGGTGCGTGTCGTGCAAAAGAGAGCACCAACGGGGCCTGCATGGGTGTGCATGCATATTATACAATGGGCACATTATTGTGTGTGTCTTCGTGGGGTGAGGTGAGGGCAAAAGTCCATGCAAGGGGGACACACACAC
>NW_891782.1:0-661 GCF_000209065.1 Trypanosoma cruzi | reverse complement strand
CCGTCGATCGTCAGCAGCGTGACATCAAACGTGCCGCCGCCAAGGTCAAAGATGAGCACATTGCGCTCCTTGCCGTCCTCCACTTTGTCCAGGCCGTACGCAATGGCGGCAGCTGTCGGCTCATTGATGATGCGCAGCACCTCCATCCCCGCGATCGTGCCGGCATCCTTCGTCGCCTGTCGCTGGGAGTCGTTGAAGTACGCGGGCACCGTCACCACGGCCTTCTTCACCTGCTTGCCCAGGTACGACTCCGCAATCTCCTTCATCTTTGACAGCACCATCGAGCTCACCTCCTCTGGGTTGAACGTCTTTGTCTCGCCGCGGAACTGCACCTGGATCACCGGCTTGTCGTCGCCCTTCGTGATGACCTTGAAGGGCCAGTGCTTCATGTCCGACTGCACAACGGGGTCGCTGAACTTCCGCCCAATGAGGCGCTTCGCGTCGAAGACGGTGTTCGTCGGGTTCATCGCAACCTGGTTCTTCGCGGCATCACCGATCAGACGCTCCGTGTCGGTGAACGCCCACGTACGACGGCGTTGTGCGGTTGCCCTGATCGTTCGCAATGATCTCCACGCGCTCGTTCTGCCAAACACCAACGCACGAGTAAGTTGTGCCGAGATCGATGCCGATGGCTCCCTCGTACGTCATTGCTCCCTTTTTC
>NW_891781.1:0-661 GCF_000209065.1 Trypanosoma cruzi | reverse complement strand
GTGCAGCGCTAGAGCCTCTTCGCTGACTCTGCGCTTTTACCGTATCAGCTCTTCCTCGTCAGTTATTGAGTGGTCTATCGGAAGTTCCGCGCCAATGGTGACCCGGTGTGCGGAGGCCGCAAACCAGGGAGGAATGGAGCTGCGAAAGAACCGCTCTTCGCGTGGTGAGCTCTGAGTGATGCCATAGTCCGTTGTGTACGCGTCTACGAAGGCATATAGCTCGTCCCGAGATAATGGCGAGATGCGGAAACCTGCGCGAGGCGGTGGCTCAGGCGGGGGTCTCCGCATCCAGTCCATCTGACATGCGCGTGTGTTCTCAAATATGGAGAGTCGCGCGCGCAGGCAGAGGACATGAAGCGGCGGCATATTAGCCTCTAGAAGTGCGGATTCCGGGTCAACAGTGCTCGGAACTCCACTGACAATGCGTGTCAGGGTTGCATACGTCTTCTGCATCTCATTCTTCGCTGAATCCGTCGCTACTGCCCATATGAGCTCGCTGCCATAGCGTAATTTGGGAGCACCGTATCCGATGACGAACGTGCGTAGGTCATGTGGGGATGGTCCCGCCTCTTTATGCGCTATGCAGCGTAGCTGGGATATCCGTTGCGAAGTGGCAGCGCATTGCTTGGTAGCCGCCACATTTAGCGTCAGTCGTGGATCG
>NW_891780.1:0-661 GCF_000209065.1 Trypanosoma cruzi | reverse complement strand
AGCTTTTCAACCTCCGCTGCGTGGGTACGAAGCATCTCTTGCAGGCGTGCCTCATGTGCAATCTCTGCCTTTTCCTCATCCGCCTTGAATGACGCCTCACGTTCCAGGCGAAGTTTCTCCTCGAGATTTTTTTCAGCCTCGGAAACAATTCGCCGTTCGCCTCCACTCTGAAAACTCGTCACGGCTGTTGTCCCCGGTTTAAGGGTATCGACAGCCACACGGTCTCGTACAGAAGTCGTGCTGCTGCCCACCATTGACCGTGAGGCGCCCAATGCAGGGACGAAAGCATGCGTCGCGGTGCCTGGCATGCCTCCAATCAGATCCGACGGGGATTTCTTCAGGATGGAAACCGGGCCGCCACCGCCACCGCTACTCCCCAGAGTCGGAACACCACCCGTGGTGCTTGTAGGAACAGCAGCATGCTTTGTTACCACGGGCGTGGTAACAGTCGAGCTCTTTTTTTCCTCCTTCATTTTGAGAAACTTCTGGCGAAAAAAGTCATCCATCGGGTGATTCCACGTGCTTTCGCCCGTCCTAAAGTTGAAGTAGTAAATATCATCCTCGTTTGTGCGGCATGGCCTCCAGTTCTTCGGCAACGGTGCCTTCAGCCCCTCACGCGCTATATATAAAAATTCCTTGTCTTCTGGCAGCTGCATTCCCA
>NW_891779.1:0-661 GCF_000209065.1 Trypanosoma cruzi | reverse complement strand
CTCGCGAAATTCCTCCAAGCAGCGGATAGTTCCGGGTTGTTTGGCGTCCAGTGTGTGAACACGCAAACAGACATTGAAAGAGAGTGTCTCTGACCACCACCATTCATAATTCGAAACAAAAACATAGACCACAGCGTGTGGTGCAGCAGCCGCTCGAAAACGATTATCCGAGTGCAGCACCGTTGTGGGCAAGATCTCGCGACATTCCTCCAAGCAGCGGATAGTTCCGGGTTGTTTGGCGTCCAGTGTGTGAACACGCAAACAGACATTGAAAGAGAGTGTCTCTGACCACCACCATTCATAATTCGAAACAAAAACATAGACCACAGCGTGTGGTGCAGCAGCCGCTCGAAAACGATTATCCGAGTGCAGCACCGTTGTGGGCAAGATCTCGCGACATTCCTCCAAGCAGCGGATAGTTCCGGGTTGTTTGGCGTTCAGTGTGTGAACACGCAAACAGACATTGAAAGAGAGTGTCTCTGACCACCACCATTCATAATTCGAAACAAAAACATAGACCACAGCGTGTGGTGCAGCAGCCGCTCGAAAACGATTATCCGAGTGCAGCACCGTTGTGGGCAAGATCTCGCGAAATTCCTCCAAGCAGCGGATAGTTCCGGGTTTGTAGGCGTCCAGTGTGTGAACACGCAAACAGACATTG
>NW_891778.1:0-661 GCF_000209065.1 Trypanosoma cruzi | reverse complement strand
GCGTGCCCACCAAACACGCACACCCGTACTTTTTTTTTTTTTTTCCTTTTTTTTTCCTTTAAAAAAAAAAAAAAAAAAAAAAAAAAGGCCCACACGCAACAACAACAACAAAAAAAAAAAAAAAAAAAAAAAATTAACGAGACGCAACGTTTACAGTTAAGTTACTTTTTTTTTTCTTTCTTATTATTTCTTCCTTACAAAATAAATTTCCTTTTTTTTTAATTGAAATTTCATCGTATAAAAGGCATCGTATATAAAAGATATTTGCGTCGTACATTTTATATATAAACATACGACAAAAGTAATGGTATCTGTGATGCATGTATATATATATATAGATAGATATATATATAGATAGATAGAGAGAGTGTGTGTGTGTGTGAGAAAGAAGTAAAGAAGATATATAAACAGGCATATATAATAATAATAATAATAATGACCACGGAAAAAAAAAAAAAAAAAAAAACAAGGAAAAACAAGAGGCTGAAAGAGTAAAGGGAAAAAAAAAAAAAAAAAGGAAAAAAGACAGAAAAAAATTTTTTTTTTTTTTTTTTTCCTTTGACCCGAAAAACTATTGACGCGGGACCCTTAAAAGGAAAAAAGAAAAAAAAAAAAAAAACCTGTTTTCAAACAAAAAATATTTTATAAAAATGCCCCCACC
>NW_891777.1:0-660 GCF_000209065.1 Trypanosoma cruzi | reverse complement strand
TGGAGGAATTTCGCGAGCTCTTGCCCACGAGGGTGCTGCACTCGGCTGATCGTTTTCGAGCGGTCGCTGCATCACACGTTGTGGCCCAAATTTTTGTTTCCAATTATGAATGGTGGGAGTCAGAGACACTCTCTGTCACTATCTGTTTGCGTGTTCACACACTGGACACCAAACAACCCTGAACTATCCGCTGCTTGGAGGATTTCGCGAGCTTTGCCCACGAGGGTGTGCACTCGGTGATCGTTTTCGAGGGGCTGCTGCATCACACGATTGTGGTCTAAATTTTTGTTTCCAATTATGAATGGTGGGAGTCAGAGACACTCTCTTTCAATATCTGTTTGCGTGTCACACACTGGACACCAAAGCAACCCTGAATTATCCGCTGCTTGGAGGAATTTCGCGAGCTCTTGCCCACACGGGTGCTGCACTCGGCTGATCGTTTTCGAGCGGCCGCTGCATCACACGTTGTGGTCTAAATTTTTGTTTCCGATTATGAATGGTGGGAGTCAGAGGCACTCTCTTTCAATATCTGTTTGCGTGTTCACACACTGGACACCAAACAACCCTGAACTATCCGCTGCTTGGAGGAATTTCGCGAGCTCTTGCCCACAAGGGTGCTGCACTCGGCTGATCGTTTTCGAGCGGCTGCTGCATCACACG
>NW_891776.1:0-660 GCF_000209065.1 Trypanosoma cruzi | reverse complement strand
TCCCGGGAGCTACTGCTCGCTCGTGTTTGTGCACAACCTGCCGGCACACACGAACGTGACGGTCCGTGACTCGACGATTGTGACGGCGGGGCCGATGCGCTACTCGCAGCTGAGCGGGCTGACGGACGCGGTGGCGTCGCCGCTTGTGCTGCACGCGATGTCGCTGCTGCAGACGCAGCTGCGTGTGAGCAACACTGTGCTGAGGTCGTTGCAGGCGGGCGGGACGGCGGTGCACGTTGGCGGCGGCGTGGACCTGCTGTCGAGCGCGGTGGTGCTTGACGGCGTGTCGCTGGAGGCGTTGGGCGGTCCTACCGCGTCCGCGATGCGTGTGGCGTCCTCGTCGATTCTCAGTCTGCGGAGCCACTCGGTGTTCTCCGTGACGAGCGTGTCGGTTGTGAGCGGCGGCGGCGACATTGTGCTTGGCGAGCACCTTGCGCTGTTTGATTCGGTGCTGCGCTTCGTGGGCGTCGAGGGGTCTGTTGCGTCGTCACTGGTGCGCTGCGACGGTGGGACGGTCAGTGACGGCGGGTGGCTGGACCTGCACGACGTGTGGGCGGTGGGCGAGGCGTCGTCTGTGGCGTCGCTGTCGGGGGTGACGCTTAACGGCGGCGCGGTGTCGATTGCGCGCTGCGCTGCCACCGGCGCGACGCTTGTCTCCGG
>NW_891775.1:0-660 GCF_000209065.1 Trypanosoma cruzi | reverse complement strand
CCACCATTCATAATTCGAAACAAAAATTTAGACCACAGCGTGTGGTGCAGCAGCCACTCGAAAACGATTATCCGACTGCAGCACCCTTGTGGGCAAGATCTCGCGACATTCCTCCAAGCAGCGGATAGTTCAGGGTTGTTTGGCGTCCAGTGTGTGAACACGCAAACAGACATTGAAAGAGAGTGCCTCTGACCACCACCATTCATAATTCGAAACAAAAATTTAGACCACAGCGTGTGGTGCAGCAGCCGCTCGAAAACGATCCGCCGAGTGCAGCACCCCTGTGGGCAAGGTCTCGCGAAATTCCTCCAAGCAGCGGATAGTTCAGGGTTGTTTGGCGTCCAGTGTGTGAACACGCAAACAGACATTGAAAGAGAGTGCCTCTGACCACCACCATTCATAATTCGAAACAAAAATTTAGACCACAGCGTGTGGTGCAGCAGCCACTCGAAAACGATTCTCCGACTGCAGCACCCTTGTGGGCAAGATCTCGCGAAATTCCTCCAAGCAGCGGATAGTTCAGGGTTGTTTGGCGTCCAGTGTGTGAACACGCAAACAGACATTGAAAGAGAGTGTCTCTGACCACCACCATTCATAATTCGAAACAAAAATTTAGACCACAGCGTGTGGTGCAGCAGCCGCTCGAAAACGATCCGCCGA
>NW_891774.1:0-660 GCF_000209065.1 Trypanosoma cruzi | reverse complement strand
TTTTACGTGGTTGAGTTTCCGCAGATATTCCAGAATATTTCCTTCAAAATGTTTCGTTGAGGAACAGTGTCGCGGCTCAAACCTGAATACCCTCTCAAACCTTCTTGGCCAAGAGGGCCTAGAAAAGTCCCACGGCTAAGCGGCAAAAGACGAGAACGTAGGTCCGTGTGCCATCGACCTCCCCTTTCGTGCGGGAATGCCGCAGAACCAATCGATGAGAGGGGATTGACCCCCGTATATCGTTCCTCATCTTCTTCATCGATGCTTCCATTGTCCGCGGCGAAACGATCCATCCATGCCTTCCGCCGAATTACACTTGGGGTGTCGCTGGCACCTGTTGGGGTTCCTGCCGTCTCATCGTTTTCCCCCGCCTCCTCCCTCCAGTCTCTTTTTGGAGGGGGTTGGGGTGCCATCATGGAGCTCATTTCAGTATTGGGCACCCCAACCGTGGAATCGATCTTCGAAGGATGCCCGGGAGTGAAATTATTTACCTTCTTCCCTGCACCAGGATCGGCTTCCGTGATCCGAACCGCAGCTTTATGAAGTGAGCTTGGTGACGGCTGAAATCCCTGAGCCTTCGGCCGGGGGCGTCCAAAAGGGGCATTTTGAGCTTCACGATTTTGCTCGCGTTTGCCCTTTCGTTGAAAGAGTGCCTCAGCG
>NW_891773.1:0-660 GCF_000209065.1 Trypanosoma cruzi | reverse complement strand
GCGTTTTAAACACGGCATGTGTGTGCATGTGCTTTGTGTGTTTGGCAGCGCCTATAATTGCAGAGCAGCTGTGCGCCACAAGAGAGTCAGAAGAAAGCAACGGCAGAGAGAGGCAGATAGCACACACGCACAAATTACTCATATCATCACACACAAACACACACACGCAGCCCGCGGAATGGGTGCTCTCAACCACAAAACCATGAAAAACAAAACAAAAAGCCGAAGCGTGGGACGACCAGCGCACACACTCTCATTGCTCCCGTAAAGCAAAACACACACACAGGGAGAGAGAGAGAGGTTGCCCACTCAATGCAATAAAACAAAACAGAAACAGTTACGGTGCTCCGCCCATGCAGTCAGGCAGGACGGCAGCGGTGCGTGTCGTGCAAAAGAGAGCACCAACGGGCCTGCATGGGTGTGCATGCAATATATACAATGGGCACATTATGTGTGTGCTTCGTGGGATGAGGTGAGGGCGAGAGTCCATGCAAGGGGACACACACAGAGAGTGGGTGAAAGACGAGTGTGTGTGCGGGCGGTGCATGGCGCTCTCTCACTCACTCTCACGCGGCCACCACCGCAGCCGCAGCCGCACACACCACGAAACTGATGGAATCAGTGCGATTGCAGAACTCGCACACCGTCCTGCAAACCAGA
>NW_891772.1:0-660 GCF_000209065.1 Trypanosoma cruzi | reverse complement strand
GTTTTTCCCTTTTTTTTTTTTTTTTTTTCCTTCTTCTTTTCTTCTTCTACCTCTTTCCTCCTCCTTTCCCCTTTCCCCTTTTTTTTTTTGTTTTAAAATTTATTATTATTTTTTTTTTTCTTGTTTCGCTTTTCCTTGCCTCTTGTCCGGCCGCCTATCCCGCACTCTGTCGTTCGCCGGCGTCGGCCGGTGATGGGGGAGAAGTGGATCGTTGATTGCAGGCTAAGAGAGAAAAAAAAAAAAAAAAAAAAAAGAGAGAGAGACAGTGTGCATACATTTTTATTTATTGCAATCATACACTTGTTTTTCTCCCTATCGTGTGCATAGAGGCACGCACAGCACAGAGGTGAGTCGTATCAACAATGCCGATAACAACGGGGCGGTGGCCCTTCATGTACCCCAGTGCACTCGTAATTACAGCTGTGAGGCGTGAAAAGTCAAATAAAAATAGCAGACAAACAGACAAAAAAACAAAACAAAACAAAACAAAACAAAAAAAGATTTCACGGTCCTTGTACTAACGCCACACAAACAACAACAAAAAGATAATAATAATAGTAATAATAATAAAGCCACACACGTCAAGAAGCCTCCTGTATCATGAGTGAGGCGATTTCTTGTACCAGCGATTCCGCCAAACAGGTCTGATGGGCCTTCACC
>NW_891771.1:0-660 GCF_000209065.1 Trypanosoma cruzi | reverse complement strand
AAGCCGAGAGTCCATGCAAGGGGACACACACAGAGAGAGAAGGACGAGTGTGTGTGCGGGCGGTGCACGGCTCTCTCACACTCACTCTCACGCGGCCACCGCAGCAGCAGTAGCCGCACACGCAACAAGAAGAAGAAGCAAAAGAGGGGAGGTGGTGTGGGAGACCGCGGTGCTGCCGTCACTGTCGCCAACCTTTTCATTATCGCCAGTTTGGCGTTTTTCTGTCGCTGCAGAATCCGGAGTTCGAGCATCCTCAGTTGTCTTCGTCCCTGTGGAGTGTTCCTCCTCAAAAGGGGAAGGTTCTTCGCTTGTAGATGGCTCAGTTTCTTGTTCTTGACTGCCAGTTGATGTACTCTGCGCCGTACCTTCCGTGGAGGCAGGATATTCTTTATTTTCCTTTTGTGTTTCGGGTAGGTTCGTGGATGTATCCGTGCTTTGGCTTTCATTTGTCTTTTGTTCCGGAGTTAACACTTCATTTTGGGTTTTGTGCTCCGGCGGTACTGTGTTTGGCACTGTCGTTTGGACCGGTTCACTGCTTTCTGATTCTTCACCTGGACTCTTTAATAAGTCTTCTTCTTTGGGGTTCTCTGGATCCTCGTTTCCAATATCTTGTGCTCCCAATGAGGACTGACCTGCTCCACCCTTACTGTTCTGGCCAAC
>NW_891770.1:0-660 GCF_000209065.1 Trypanosoma cruzi | reverse complement strand
CAGTGTGTGAACACGCAAACAGACATTGAAAGAGAGTGTCTCAGACTCCCACCATCCATAATTCGAAAAAAAAATTTAGACCACAACGTGTGGTGCAGCAGCCGCTCGAAAACGATCCGCCGACTGCAGCACCACTGTGGGCAAGATCTCGCGAAATTCCTCCAAGCAGCGGATAGTTCAGGGTTGTTTGGTGTCCAGTGTGTGAACACGCAAACAGACATTGAAAGAGAGTGTCTCTGACCACCACCATTCATAATTCGCAACAAAAATTTAGACCACAGCATGTGGTGCAGCAGCCGCTCGAAAACGATCCGCCGACTGCAGCACCACTGTGGGCAAGATCTCGCGAAATTCCTCCAAGCAGCGGATAATTCAGGGTTGTTTGGTGTCCGGAGTGTGAACACGCAAACAGACATTGAAAGAGAGTGTCTCTGACCACCACCATTCATAATTCGCAACAAAAATTTAGACCACAACGTGTGGTGCAGCAGCCGCTCGAAAACGATCCGCCGAGTGCAGCACCCCTGTGGGCAAGATCTCGCGAAATTCCTCCAAGCAGCGGATAGTTCAGGGTTGTTTGGTGTCCAGTGTGTGAACACGCAAACAGACATTGAAAGAGAGTGTCTCTGACTACCACCATCCATAATTCGAAACAGAATT
>NW_891769.1:0-660 GCF_000209065.1 Trypanosoma cruzi | reverse complement strand
AACGCAAATGTGCTCGATTGTTCGAAGATCGACATTAATACTTTACGTGAAAAGGAGTCGCGCGACCGCATTTTTTTAGCTCAGTGGCAAACACGCTCACAATGTCATCCGGGGACGCGGGTTCGATTCCCGCAGAAGCCTAAGTTTTTTCCATTTTTTTTTTTTTTGGAATTCTTGTCCCATATTGCTTTTTAAACTTCTGGTTTGCAGGACGTTGTGCGAGTTCTGCAATCGCACTGATTCCATCTGTTTCGTGGTTTTGTGCGGCTGCGGCTGCGGTGGTGGCCGCGTGAGAGTGAGTGTGAGAGAGCCATGCACCGCCCGCACACACACTCTTCCTTCTCTCTGTGTGTGTGTGTGTCCCCTTGCATGGACTCTCGCCCTCACCTCACCCCACGAAGCACACACAATAATGTGCCCATTGTATATATGCATGCACACCCATGCAGGCCCGTTGGTGCTCTCTTTTGCACGACACGCACCGCTGCCGTCCTGCCTGGCTGCATGGACGGAGCACCGTAACTGTTTCTGTTTTGTTTTTATTGCATTGAGTGGGCGACCTCTCTCTCTCTCCCTCTGTGTGTGTGTTTTGCTTTACGGGAGCAATGAGAGTGTGTGTGCGATGGTAGTCCCACGCTTCGGCTTTTTGTTTTGTTTTTC
>NW_891768.1:0-660 GCF_000209065.1 Trypanosoma cruzi | reverse complement strand
GCGACGGTGCTGTGGAAAAGCACTATAGAGAACCTGAAGGGCGTGTATGTGGTGGTCTGTCCTTTGTGCCCATTCTTCTTACCGTGTTGTTTTGGTGCGATTTCTCGTGCCGCGTGCTGTCCGCTCACTGCTCCTCCTGCCCCTTCCCTGTGTGTTGTCTTTGTGTTTGGTGAAGATCCTGCTGAGAGTGCACGAAAGGAATTTAAGAACGCAAAACATGTCTGACGCTGCCGTTCCGCCCAAGAAGGCCTCGCCGAAGAAGGCCGCGCCGAAGAAGGCAGTGGCTAAGAAGACTCCCGCCAAGAAGACTGCTAAGAAACCAGCCGTGAAGAAGCCTGCTGCGAAGAAGAGGGCCGCCCCCAAGAAGAAGCCTGCAGCAGCCAAGAAGGCTGTTACCAAGAGTGCCAAGAAGCATGCGGCAAAGAAGGCACCCAAGAAAGCCGTGAAGAAGGCGCCGAAGAAGTAGGGATTTATTTTGGCTCAACCGTGCGTTCTCGCGATCCGTGTCGCTGGCGCACCTGGTAGATAACGATATGAACTTGTCACCGGTGGAGACGACGTCATGCCCGTTTTTCCATTACTAGAACTCTTGTTTTGTTTTTATTTTTGTTTGTTTTTGTTTCTCATCCCCAGTGGTGGGGGCTGCAGCAGCCCTTCTTC
>NW_891767.1:0-660 GCF_000209065.1 Trypanosoma cruzi | reverse complement strand
TAAACGGTTGACTGCTTTATTCCATTCCCGCGCTTATTTTTGAGCGTGCGGCTGCTGATGCAGTATTTGCCGTGCCTGCATGAAGTGGAGTGCGCTGAATATGAACGAAGGCCGAGGGCAACTGAACTGTTTTTGTGATGGATATTGGCTGCACTTCCTGTGGACCAACAATCCACATGTTTTGCGGGGATCTCCTTTTTTTATTGTTACTTTGCTTTTGTGTTGCTGTGTGCGCTGCACCTCTTCTTGTGTGTATGCGTGTACCCTCCGTGAGGGGTGCAGTCACGACGGACCGCTTTCGCCGTATGTGCATGCGGTGGAGCCTTGTGTGCCGCTCCTTTTTGCATCTCCCTCTTCCATCTGTGTGTTGGTGCTGCGGCAGGGCTGTGTGTGTGTGTGTGTGTGCCTGCTGCCGTGGATTGGAGTGTGTGTCGTGCGTGGTGTGCGGCGTACGGTGCATGCCTGGCTGCTGCCCTCTCCTCATGTGGTGTGCCCTCTGTGTGTGTCTGCCGCACCTCTCGTCTCCCCTGTTGCTCTCCATCTCCCTCACTGTGCAGATCAGCTCCACACCACTGAACGACCACACTCACGATGATGACGACGTGCCGTCTGCTGTGCGCCCTGTTGGTACTCGCCCTGTGCTGCTGCCCTTTCTTATGC
>NW_891766.1:0-659 GCF_000209065.1 Trypanosoma cruzi | reverse complement strand
GGCTGCCCCCCCCCCCCCACGTTGGGTGTCCGCCACCTCCTTCGGGCCCCCTCATTTTCGCTTCATGGCTGCTATTGCCTGCATTTTTGTTTTGTTTTGTGTTTTTTCCGTCTCGATCCTTTTATTCGCCTTTTTTCCGGGTATGCCGCGCTTTTTCCTGTGTTTTCCGGTGTTTTTGCCTTGCTCGCACACTTGGCTGCATTTGCTGTTCCACACTCGCCATGTGGGTTTTTTCCGCCCCCTGACGCCGTCCACGGCGCTATCCCGGGGCCGACGTCCCGGACCCTGACCCCTCCCCAGTGTGGCCTGGGAGGGGGGGGGGGGTTTTTGTACACGGTCCCAAGTGCCGCGAAGGACCCCTCATCAAAATTGAAAACCGTTGTGGAACACAACTCCTTTCAACTAACGCTATTATTGATACAGTTTTTGTACTATATTGGTACGGGAAGCTTCCAACCCGCCTTTGGCGGTTATGTTTGGTCAATTTTTTTTGACCGGGGTTTACGGACCCCTTTTTTTTTTTTTTTTTTTTTTTTTGTGGGTCTGTCCGCCATATCCATATACCCCTATATATATATACCCATATATATATAGCCCCGTACCCCCTTGTGCGGCTGCCCCCCCCCCCCACGTTGCGTGTCCGCCACCTCCTTCGGGCC
>NW_891765.1:0-659 GCF_000209065.1 Trypanosoma cruzi | reverse complement strand
TGGTGGTGGTCAGAGACACTCTCTTTCAATGTCTGTTTGCGTGTCACACACTGGACGCCAAACAACCCTGAACTATCCGCTGCTTGGAGGAATGTCGCGAGATCTTGCCCACAAGGGTGCTGCACTCGGATAATCGTTTTCGAGCGGCTGCTGCACCGCACGTTGTGGTCTAAATTTTTGTTTCGAATTATGAATGGTGGTGGTCAGAGACACTCTCTTTCAATGTCTGTTTGCGTGTTCACACACTGGACGCCAAACAACCCTGAACTATCCGCTGCTTGGAGGAATTTCGCGAGATCTTGCCCACAAGGGTGCTGCACTCGCCGGATCGTTTTCGAGCGGCTGCTGCACCGCACGTTGTGGTCTAAATTTTTGTTTCGAATTATGAATGGTGGTGGTCAGAGACACTCTCTTTCAATGTCTGTTTGCGTGTTCACACACTGGACGCCAAACAACCCGGAACTATCCGCTGCTTGGAGGAATGTCGCGAGATCTTGCCCACATGGGTGCTGCACTCGGATGATCGTTTTCGAGCGGCTGCTGCACCGCACGTTGTGGTCTAAATTTTTGTTTCGAATTATGAATGGTGGTGGTCAGAGGCACTCTCTTTCAATGTCTGTTTGCGTGTTCACACACTGGACGCCAAACAACCCTGAACT
>NW_891764.1:0-659 GCF_000209065.1 Trypanosoma cruzi | reverse complement strand
TTGTCTATCCCAGGTTGGTTTTAGGAGGCTTGATGTGCCTGCTGGGTGATCGCCGGCTTTTTTATTGGTGATTGCGTATTTTTGGCTTACCGGTGTGCCGCTCAGTGCCATTTTGTTTTACTTCTTTTCTGCTTATTGGGGCGTGTTGTTATTCGTCACGCGTCAGCATACACCGAGCAACATGTCAAAAAAACAAAACGCAGGCTTCTTCGCCCCTCGCGAGGGCCTCCGCAGCCACAATCCTGTGCGTGCGTGCATTCTCAGCGTTTTAAACACGGCATGTGTGTGCATGTGCTTGTGTGTTTGGCAGCGCCTATAATTGCAGAGCAGCTGTGCGCCACAAGAGAGTCAGAAGAAAGCAACGGCAGAGAGAGGCAGATAGCACACACGCACAAATTACTCATATCATCACACACAAACACACACACGCAGCCCGCGGAATGGGTGCTCTCAACCACAAAACCATGAAAAACAAAACAAAAAGCCGAAGCGTGGGACGACCAGCACACACACTCTCATTGCTCCCGTAAAGCAAAACACACACACAGGGAGAGAGAGAGAGGTTGCCCACTCAATGCAATAAAAACAAAACAGAAACAGTTACGGTGCTCCGCCCATGCAGTCAGGCAGGACGGCAGCGGGCTCCCTGTCGTGCAAAA
>NW_891763.1:0-659 GCF_000209065.1 Trypanosoma cruzi | reverse complement strand
CCCCGGGAATCCGCGCAGCGTTTCATCCCCCGTCGAATTGTAGAGGTGCTCGAACCCCACATGCCCCCCCCCCACGTTTCCCCAGCAAAACACATAAACAAATGGAAAGGAAGAGGGGGTCAATAAAAAAAAAAAAAAGTGAATTCCCAAAAAAAAAAAAAAAAAAAAAACACATCAGGCCCTTCCAACACTCAAATAAAACAGAAAAAAAAAAAAAAAAAAAAGATTTTCCGTTCCGCTTTTTATGCTTTTTTGTTTTCTTTTCCTTTTCGCTCCTCCTGCTGTCGTCGCCGGCCCCCATCGGCCCTCCACACCCCTCGTCTTCACTCCTCCCTTCTCCGCCGCAGCCGCAGCCGCGTGCGGGGGGCCGCCTCCCGCCTCCCTCTCCCCCCTCTTGTGGCCTCCACCCCCGCAACGTGACGGGCAGTGGAGGAGGGGCCGGACTGTCGCCATCGACGCGTGTGGCCGCATGTGCCCCCCGCCTCACTCGCAGCAGCAGTGGCGGCGGCGGGGAAAAAAGAAAAAAAGAAAAAAAAAAAAAATGAAGAAAGAAAGAAGCAAGAAAAAAAGAACAAAAAAAATCCGTTTTGAAAGTACCTCCCGCCCCCGCGTCCTTCCCGGACACCGGCCCGCTCCAGAGAATGCAGGCCGGTCTCCCC
>NW_891762.1:0-659 GCF_000209065.1 Trypanosoma cruzi | reverse complement strand
GGATCGTTTTCGAGCGGCCGCTGCACCACACGCTGTGGTCTAAATTTTTGTTTCGAATTATGAATGGTGGTGGTCAGAGACACTCTCTTTCAATGTCTGTTTGCGTGTTCACACACTGGACGCCAAACAACCCTGAACTATCCGCTGCTTGGAGGAATTTCGCGAGATCTTGCCCACAGGGGTGCTGCACTCGCCGGATCGTTTTCGAGCGGCTGCTGCACCACACGCTGTGGTCTAAATTTCTGTTTCGAATTATGAATGGTGGTGGTCAGAGACACTCTCTTTCAATGTCTGTTTGCGTGTTCACACACTGGACGCCAAACAACCCGGAACTATCCGCTGCTTGGAGGAATTTCGCGAGATCTTGCCCACAGGGGTGCTGCACTCGGCGGATCGTTTTCGAGCGGCTGCTGCACCACACGCTGTGGTCTAAATTTCTGTTTCGAATTATGAATGGTGGTGGTCAGAGACACTCTCTTTCAATGTCTGTTTGCGTGTTCACACACTGGACGCCAAACAACCCTGAACTATCCGCTGCTTGGAGGAATTTCGCGAGCTCCTGCCCACATGGGTGCTGCACTCGGCGGATCGTTTTCGAGCGGCCGCTGCACCACACGCTGTGGTCTAAATTTTTGTTTCGAAATTATGAATGGTGGTGG
>NW_891761.1:0-659 GCF_000209065.1 Trypanosoma cruzi | reverse complement strand
TCCTCCAGCGTTTCGCCTTCTCTCCGCGCCTTCTCCTCCCCCCTCGCCGAAGCTTCACGAAGCCGCCGGCCGGCCCGAGCACCGGGATCCCCCCACCGGGCAGCGCCGCCGCACGCGACAAAGGCGAGGGAAATGCTGGCGACACAAACGGGAGGGGGAGACGTGTGCAAGGGGCCGTGGGTGCCGTCTTCTCCTTTGAAGAAGGAAAGCGGGGGAAAACACGGCGCGCACCGCTGACGTCACAAAATGCGAGGAAAAAAAAGACAGTGGAGAGTATTGCTGCTTCGTGCGGCGCTGATCCGGACATCTTGCATGAACGCAATTCCACGGCATTGCTGAAGGAGGGCGACGGGGTCGTTTATTCTGCCGTTCCAAAATACAAACAATCACGCCTTGGCGTGTTGTTGCAGCACCCCCTTTACTCACCGCATGTTGTTTGCTGTCGGTTTGTTTGCTGTGTCAGACTGAGGCGAGGATGGATGTAGGTGCTGGTTTGCGTCTTCCACGGCTGCCGCCTGTGTGCTCACACTCTCTGCTTGTGACAGTCGCGTCCAAACGTCCACGAGGCGGAGTCAGCAGATGCATGTGCGCAAAGACCATTGCAATTTGAGATGAAATAAATAAGAGGGGACCAGCGAGAAGACGGGGCGGCGGAACAG
>NW_891760.1:0-659 GCF_000209065.1 Trypanosoma cruzi | reverse complement strand
GGGTTTACGGACCCCTTTTTTTTTTTTTTTTTTTTTTTTTGGGGGTCTGTCCGCCATATATACATATACCCCTATATATATATACCCATATATATATAGCCCCGTACCCCCTCGGGGGGCTGCCCCCCCCCCCCCACGTTGCGTGTCCGCCACCTCCTTCGGGCCCCCTCATTTTCGCTTCATGGCTGCTATTGCCTGCATCTTTGTTTTGTTTTGTGTTTTCTCCGTCTCGTTCCTTTTATTCGCCTTTTTTCCGCGTATGCCGCGCTTCTTCCTGTGTTTTCCGGTGTTTTTGCCTTGCTCGCACACTCGGCTGCATTTGCTGTTCCACACTCGCCATGTGCGTCTTTTCCGCCCCCTGACGCCGTCCACGGCGCTATCCCGGGGCCGACGTCCCGGACCCTGACCCCTCCCCAGTGTGGCCTGGGAGGGGGGGGGGGGGTTTTTGTACACGGTCCCAAGTGCCGCGAAGGACCCCTCATCAAAATTGAAAACCGTTGTGGAACACAACTCCTTTCAACTAACGCTATTATTGATACAGTTTCTGTACTATATTGGTACGCGAAGCTTCCAACCCGCCTCTGGCGGTTATGTTTGGTCAATTTCTTTTGACCGGGGTCTACGGACCCCTTTTTTTTTTTTTTTTTTTTTTTTTGTGG
>NW_891759.1:0-659 GCF_000209065.1 Trypanosoma cruzi | reverse complement strand
TTTATTGGTGATTGCGTATTTTTGGCTTACCGGTGTGCCGCTCAGTGCCATTTTGTTTTACTTCTTTTCTGCTTATTGGGGCGTGTTGTTATTCGTCACGCGTCAGCACACACCGAGCAACATGTCAAAAAAACAAAACGCAGGCTTCTTCGCCCCTCGCGAGGGCCTCCGCAGCCACAATCCTGTGCGTGCGTGCATTCTCAGCGTTTTAAACACGGCATGTGTGTGCATGTGCTTGTGTGTTTGGCAGCGCCTATAATTGCAGAGCAGCTGTGCGCCACAAGAGAGTCAGAAGAAAGCAACGGCAGAGAGAGGCAGATAGCACACACGCACAAATTACTCATATCATCACACACAAACACACACACGCAGCCCGCGGAATGGGTGCTCTCAACCACAAAACAATGAAAAACAAAACAAAAAGCCGAAGCGTGGGACGACCAGCGCACACACTCTCATTGCTCCCGTAAAGCAAAACACACACACAGGGAGAGAGAGAGAGGTTGCCCACTCAATGCAATAAAAACAAAACAGAAACAGTTACGGTGCTCCGCCCATGCAGTCAGGCAGGACGGCAGCGGTGCGTGTAGTGCAAAAGAGAGCACCAACGGGCCTGCATGGGTGTGCATGCAATATATACAATGGGCACATTATGTGTG
>NW_891758.1:0-659 GCF_000209065.1 Trypanosoma cruzi | reverse complement strand
TTTCAATGTCTGTTTGCGTGTTCACACACTGGACGCCAAACAACCCTGAACTATCCGCTGCTTGGAGGAATGTCGCGAGATCTTGCCCACAAGGGTGCTGCAGTCGGATAATCGTTTTCGAGCGGCTGCTGCACCACACGCTGTGGTCTAAATTTTTGTTTCGAATTATGAATGGTGGTGGTCAGAGGCACTCTCTTTCAATGTCTGTTTGCGTGTTCACACACTGGACGCCAAACAACCCTGAACTATCCGCTGCTTGGAGGAATGTCGCGAGATCTTGCCCACAAGGGTGCTGCAGTCGGATAATCGTTTTCGAGCGGCTGCTGCACCACACGCTGTGGTCTAAATTTTTGTTTCGAATTATGAATGGTGGTGGTCAGAGGCACTCTCTTTCAATGTCTGTTTGCGTGTTCACACACTGGACGCCAAACAACCCGGAACTATCCGCTGCTTGGAGGAATGTCGCGAGATCTTGCCCACAAGGGTGCTGCACTCGCCGGATCGTTTTCGAGCGGCTGCTGCACCACACGCTGTGGTCTAAATTTTTGTTTCGAATTATGAATGGTGGTGGTCAGAGGCACTCTCTTTCAATGTCTGTTTGCGTGTTCACACACTGGACGCCCAACAACCCTGAACTATCCGCTGCTTGGAGGAATGTC
>NW_891757.1:0-659 GCF_000209065.1 Trypanosoma cruzi | reverse complement strand
GACCTGTAGTTGATCGGCTGCAGCGCCTGCCCGTTGAGCGTCAGGCACCCAACGACAAACCTTCGGCCGGCGCCTACAAGCGCAACGGTGCCGTCCATCACGACGGGCCCGCTGCCGGCGTTCCCGTGGAGCGTCAGCGTGCTCTGCGCGAGGTCCGCACTGCGTGGGTACGACGGCACCGACAGAATCTTGCCGCTGACGCTGTTGCCGCGCACCGACAGCCACGACCCGGACACAAACGACGCCGACCCCCGCAGCACCAGCAGCGCGCCATCGGTCAGCGCACCGGCGTTGTCGTTCACTACGACGGCGGACGCGTTGGCCTCCACACCGCTGCCAAACACCAACCCATGCGCGGCGTACACCTGGCTCCCCGACACGCGCAGCACAGCGCCTCCAGACGCCACCACGCGCGCACTCGCGTAAAACGCAACGTCGCCACCGAACACAGCCGCGTCCAGCGCGACACCGCCACCGACAAGCTCAAGCACCGCGCCGTCCACCACCACCGTCCGCCCACCAGTCATCACCGTCACGAGGTACACGCCGGACACAACCAGCACGGACCGCACGAGCCGCAGGCCCGACAGCACCAGCACCGGTGCGTACGGCGAGGACTGCGAGCCGGGAGAATACACAAGCGGCGTCGGCCTCGCGGC
>NW_891756.1:0-659 GCF_000209065.1 Trypanosoma cruzi | reverse complement strand
GAAAAGAAGTAAAACAAAATGGCCCTGAGCGGCACACCGGTAAGCCAAAAATACGCAATCACCAATAAAAAAGCCGGCGATCACCCAGCAGGCACATCAAGCCTCCTAAAACCAACCTGGAATAGACAAAAAAAAGGGGGCAATCATAGAAAACAAAGATCCGCCCCCCCAAACAGGAAAAGCATTAAAAAAAAACGCGATCCTATTTTTTGTCCTTACTGCCGGGGTTGGCCGCCGCAGGGAATAAAAAAGAGTAGGGCGGTGGCCCCGGACGAGAGATACATGACGACGTGTCGAATTATCCAAGTTGCAGCGGCTGCCCCGGACGAGAGATACATGACGACGTGTCGAATTATCCAAGTTGCGGCGACGGCCCCGTACGAGAGATACATGACGACGAATCGAGGTATCCACGCTGCGGCGGCGCACCCTAAACATGTCGCTTTCGTTTTCCAGGGGACAACGCAAATGTGCTCGATTGTTCGAAGATCGAAATTAACACCTTACGTGAAAATGGGTCGCGCGACCACATTTTTTTTAGCTCAGTGGCAAAACAAGCTCACAATTTCATCCGGGGTGCGGGTTCGAGCCCCGAAGAAGCCTAAGTTTTTTTCCTTTTTTTTTTGGAATTCTTGCTTCTTATTGCTTTTTAAACTTCT
>NW_891755.1:0-659 GCF_000209065.1 Trypanosoma cruzi | reverse complement strand
TCGAAAACGATCCGCGAGTGCACACCCTGTGGGCAAGAGCTCGCGAAATCCTCCAAGAAGCGGATAGTTCCGGGTTGTTTGGTGTCCAGTGTGTGCACACGCAAACATACATTGAAAGAGAGTGTCTCTGACTCCCGCCATTCATAATTCAAAACAAAAACATAGACCACAGCGTGTGGTGCAGCAGCCGCTCGAAAACGATCCGCCGACTGCAGCACCCTTGTGGGCAAGAGCTCGCGAAATTCCTCCAAGCAGCGGATAATTCAGGGTTGTTTGGTGTCCAGTGTGTGCACACGCAAACATACATTGAAAGAGAGTGTCTCTGACTCCCGCCATTCATAATTCAAAACAAAAATTTAGACCACAACGTGTGGTGCAGCAGCCACTCGAAAACGATCCGCCGAGTGCAGCACCCTTGTGGGCGAGAGCTCGCGAAATTCCTCCAAGCAGCGGATAATTCAGGGTTGTTTGGTGTCCAGTGTGTGCACACGCAAACATACCTTGAAAGAGAGTGTCTCTGACTCCCGCCCTTCATAATTCAAGACAAAAATTTCGACAACAACGTGTGGTGCAGCAGCCGCTCGAAAACGTTCCGCCGAGTGCAGCACCCTTGTGGGCGGGAGCTCGCGAAACTCCTCCAAGCCGCGGATTATTCAGGG
>NW_891754.1:0-659 GCF_000209065.1 Trypanosoma cruzi | reverse complement strand
TATATTGGTACGCGAAGCTTCCAACCCGCCTTTGGCGGTTATGTTTGGTCAATTTTTTTTGACCGGGGTTTACGGACCCCTTTTTTTTTTTTTTTTGTGGGTCTGTCCGCCATATATACATATACCCCTATATATATATACCCATATATATATAGCCCCGTACCCCCTCGTGCGGCTGCCCCCCCCCCCCCACGTTGCGTGTCCGCCACCTCCTTCGGGCCCCCTCATTTTCGCTTCATGGCTGCTATTGCCTGCATCTTTGTTGTGTTTTGTGTTTTCTCCGTCTCGTTCCGTTTATTCGCCTTTTTTCCGCGTATGCCGCGCTTCTTCCTGTGTTTTCCGGTGTTTTTGCTTTGCTCGCACACTCGGCTGCATTTGCTGTTCCACACTCGCCATGTGCGTCTTTTCCGCCCCCTGACGCCGTCCACGGCGCTATCCCGGGGCCGACATCCCGGACCCTGACCCCTCCCCAGTGTGGCCTGGGAGGGGGGGGGGGGGTTTTTGTACACGGTCCCAAGTGCCGCGAAGGACCCCTCATCAAAATTGAAAACCGTTGTGGAACACAACTCCTTTCAACTAACGCTATTATTGATACAGTTTCTGTACTATATTGGTACGCGAAGCTTCCAACCCGCCTCTGGCGGTTATGTTTGGTCAAT
>NW_891753.1:0-658 GCF_000209065.1 Trypanosoma cruzi | reverse complement strand
CACGGGTGGTGCACTCGGCTGATCGTTTTCGAGCGGCTGCTGCATCACACGTTGTGGTCCAAATTTTTGTTTCCTATTGTGAATGGTGGGAGTCAGAGACACTCTCTGTCAATATCTGTTTGCGTGTTCACACACTGGACACCAAACAACCCTGAATTATCCGCTGCTTGGAGGAATTTCGCGAGCTCTTGTCCACACGGGTGGTGCACTCGGCTGATCGTTTTCGAGCGGCTGCTGCATCACACGTTGTGGTCCAAATTTTTGTTTCCAATTGTGAATGGTGGGAGTCAGAGGCACACTCTGTCACTATCTGTTTGCGTGTTCATACACTGGACACCAAACAACCCTGAACTATCCGCTGCTATGGAGGAATTTCGCGAGCTCTTGTCCACGACGGGTGGTGCACTCGGCTGATCGTTTTCGAGCGGCTGCTGCATCACACGTTGTGGTCCAAATTTTTGTTTCCTATTGTGAATGGTGGGAGTCAGAGGCACTCTCTGTCACTATCTGTTTGCGTGTTCACACACTGGACACCAAACAACCCTGAACTATCCGCTGCTTGGAGGAATTTCGCGAGCTCTTGTCCACACGGGTGGTGCACTCGGCTGATCGTTTTCGAGCGGCTGCTGCATCACACGTTGTGGTCCAAATTTTTGTT
>NW_891752.1:0-658 GCF_000209065.1 Trypanosoma cruzi | reverse complement strand
TGCTGCATCACACGTCGTGGTCTAAATTTTTGTTTCCAATTATGAATGATGGGGGTCAGAGGCACTCTCTGTCAATATCTGTTTGCGTGTTCACACACTGGACACCAAACAACCCTGAATTATCCGCTGCTTGGAGGAATTTCGCGAGCTCTTGCCCACACGGGTGCTGCACTCGGCTGATCGTTTTCGAGCGGCTGCTACATCACACGTTGTGGTCTAAATTTTTGTTTCCAATTATGAATGATGGGAGTCAGAGGCACTCTCTGTCAATATCTGTTTGCGTGTTCACACACTGGACACCAAACAACCCTGAATTATCCGCTGCTTGGGGGAATTTCGCGAGCTCTTGCCCACACGGGTGCTGCACTCGGCTGATCGTTTTCGAGCGGCTGCTGCATCACACGTTGTGGTCTAAATTTTTGTTTCCAATTATGAATGGTGGGGGTCAGAGACACTCTCTGTCAATATCTGTTTGCGTGTTCACACACTGGACACCAAACAACCCTGAATTATCCGCTGCTTGGAGGAATTTCGCGAGCTCTTGCCCACACGGGTGCTGCACTCGGCTGATCGTTTTCGAGCGGCTGCTGCATCACACGTTGTGGTCTAAATTTTTGTTTCCAATTATGAATGGTGGGGGGTCAGAGGTACTCTCTGT
>NW_891751.1:0-658 GCF_000209065.1 Trypanosoma cruzi | reverse complement strand
TGTGGGCAAGAGCTCGGGAAATTCCTCCAAGCAGCGGATAGTTCAGGGTTGTTTGGCGTCCAGTGTGTGAACACGCAAACAGACATTGAAAGAGAGTGTCTCTGACCACCACCATTCATAATTCGAAACAGAAATTTAGACCACAGCGTGCGGTGCAGCAGCCACTCGAAAACGATCCGCCGAGTGCAGCACCCCTGTGGGCAAGATCTCGCGAAATTCCTCCAAGCAGCGGATAGTTCCGGGTTGTTTGGCGTCCAGTGTGTGAACACGCAAACAGACATTGAAAGAGAGTGCCTCTGACCACCACCATTCATAATTCGAAACAAAAATTTAGACCACAGCGTGTGGTGCAGCAGCCACTCGAAAACGATCCGCCGAGTGCAGCACCCCTGTGGGCAAGATCTCGCGAAATTCCTCCAAGCAGCGGATAGTTCCGGGTTGTTTGGCGTCCAGTGTGTGACACGCAAACAGACATTGACAGAGAGTGTCTCTGACCACCACCATTCATAATTCGAAACAAAAATTTAGACCACAGCGTGTGGTGCAGCGGCCGCTCGAAAACGATCCGGCGAGTGCAGCACCCCTGTGGGCAGGAGCTCGCGAAATTCCTCCAAGCAGCGGATGGTTCCGGGTTGTTTGGCGTCCAGTGTGTGAACAC
>NW_891750.1:0-658 GCF_000209065.1 Trypanosoma cruzi | reverse complement strand
AATCGTCACATTGGAGTCTTCATCAACAGCCGCCCTGCCGCCAACATAATTCCGAAGGAAATCATTCAGCTTCATGTTGGTGCTGAGAGTTATTCCCTCCAGCAGGATGTCCTTTACGCTGCTTCTCATGGTCCACTGTGGTTGCCGCGCTTCCTCCACTCTTATGTGTGTCGCAGCGGGTTGATCCGTGACATCCTCAGACTCCGGCCTCGCTCTCCTCTGACGAACTCCCTGCGGCACGGCAGACGCTCGACTCCTGGCATTGCCACCTTGCACTCTATTGCGCTTTGGAGGCATTGTTTCTCCTTGTTTTCTGGGTTGGATTGAGTTAAAGCTGAATACTGACCAACAAACAAGAGAGGAATAAGAAAGAAGATAATCAAAGGAATGACTCGCAGCCAAAACAAGAGACTCATCCACACAGTATTCGATAAAAGCCACATGCACAGGTACCACCGCAACGACGGCGAGTGAATGTCATCCACCCAGCACAGTGTTGGTGAGAGCCAACAACAACAACGTGGTGCGCACGGAGGGTTCGTCCACGCATTCTGCTCGCCACGGTCCAGCACCCCTGTGGCACCGCCGTCACCGCACGCACTTTTCAAGATGAAATGCGCGCAATAAACCCTGACAGAAATACACAAAGAGTGGGAAG
>NW_891749.1:0-658 GCF_000209065.1 Trypanosoma cruzi | reverse complement strand
ATTCTTTTTTTTGTTCTTACTGCCGGGGTTGGCCGCTGCAAGAAATAAAAAATGGTAGGGCGGTGGCCCCGGACGTTGGATACAACACGACGTGTCGAATTATCCAAGTTTGCAGCGGCTGCCCCGGACGTTAGATACAGGACGACGTGTCGAATTATCCAAGTTGCAGCGGCTGCCCCGGACGTTGGATACAACACGACGAATCGTAGTAACCACGCTGCGGCTGCGGCCCCGTACGAGAGATATATGACGAACTTATCGTAGTAACCACGCTGCGGCTGCGGCCCCGTACGAGAGATATATGACGAACTTATCGTAGTAACCACGCTGCGGCGGCGCACCCTAAACATGTCGTTTTCGTTTTCCAGGGGACAACGCAAATGTGCTCGATTGTTCGAAGATCGAAATTAATACTTTACGTGAAAAGGGGTCGCGCGACCGCATTTTTATAGCTCAGTGGCAAACACGCTCACAATGTCATCCGGGGACGCGGGTTCGATTCCCGCAGAAGCCTAATTTTTTTCCATTTTTTTTTTGAATTCTTGTTTCATATTGCTTTTTAAACTTCTGGTTTGCAGGACGGTGTGCGAGTTCTGCAATCGCACTGATTCCATCTGTTTCGTGGTTTGTGCGGCTGCGGCTGCGGTGGTGGCCGCGT
>NW_891748.1:0-658 GCF_000209065.1 Trypanosoma cruzi | reverse complement strand
GCGGATAATTCAGGGTTGTTTGGTGTCCAGTGTGTGAACACGCAAACATACATTGAAAGAGAGTGTCTCTGACTCCCGCCATTCATAATTCGAAACAAAAACATAGACCACAACGTGTGGTGCAGCAGCCGCTCGAAAACGATCCGCCGAGTGCAGCACCCTTGTGGGCAAGAGCTCGCGAAATTCCTCCAAGCAGCGGATAATTCAGGGTTGTTTGGTGTCCAGTGTGTGAACACGCAAACATACATTGAAAGAGAGTGCCTCTGACTCCCGCCATTCATAATTCAAAACAAAAATTTAGACCACAGCGTGTGGTGCAGCAGCCGCTCGAAAACGATCCGCCGAGTGCAGCACCATTGTGGGCAAGAGCTCGCGAAATTCCTCCAAGCAGCGGATAATTCAGGGTTGTTTGGTGTCCAGTGTGTGCACACGCAAACATACATTGAAAGAGAGTGCCTCTGACTCCCGCCATTCATAATTCAAAACAAAAATTTAGACCACAGCGTGTGGTGCAGCAGCCGCTCGAAAACGATCCGCCGAGTGCAGCACCATTGTGGGCAGGAGCTCGCGAAATTCCTCCAAGCAGCGGATAGTTCAGGGTTGTTTGGTGTCCCAGTGTGTGCACACGCAAACATACATTGAAAGAGGAGTGTCTCTG
>NW_891747.1:0-658 GCF_000209065.1 Trypanosoma cruzi | reverse complement strand
TGTCCGCCATATATACATATACCCCTATATATATATACCCATATATATATAGCCCCGTACCCCCTTGTGGGGCTGCCCCCCCCCCCCCACGTTGCGTGTCCGCCACCTCCTTCGGGCCCCCTCATTTTCGCTTCATGGCTGCTATTGCCTGCATCTTTGTTTTGTTTTGTGTTTTCTCCGTCTCGATCCTTTTATTCGCCTTTTTTCCGCGTATGCCGCGCTTCTTCCTGTGTTTTCCGGTGTTTTTGCCTTGCTCGCACACTCGGCTGCATTTGCTGTTCCACACTCGCCATGTGCGTCTTTTCCGCCCCCTGACGCCGTCCACGGCGCTATCCCGGGGCCGACGTCCCGGACCCTGACCCCTCCCCAGTGTGGCCTGGGAGGGGGGGGGGGGGTTTTTGTACACGGTCCCAAGTGCCGCGAAGGACCCCTCATCAAAATTGAAAACCGTTGTGGAACACAACTCCTTTCAACTAACGCTATTATTGATACAGTTTCTGTACTATATTGGTACGCGAAGCTTCCAACCCGCCTCTGGCGGTTATGTTTGGTCAATTTCTTTTGACCGGGGTCTACGGACCCCTTTTTTTTTTTTTTTTTTTTTTTTTGTGGGTCTGTCCGCCAATATATACATATACCCCCTATATATATATACCCC
>NW_891746.1:0-658 GCF_000209065.1 Trypanosoma cruzi | reverse complement strand
ATTGTCGTTATATAAAGTGCTGAAGAGAATGGCAATGTATGCATACAGTGATAAAATCAATGCATAATAACAGACAGATTAAGACCATTAAGTAAAGTAGAAAAATGTTTCTGGAAAGTATTAACAGTTTTAATTTACTTCTCAAGCATTAAAACACAATGACAATGACTGCTTCTGCTTCAAAGCCGACATATTTTGAAGTAATTAAGATAGTTTAATAACCAATAACCTATGCCAAGCTCATCAGTTTGATAATTCATGCCCTTTTTGACCTGTAAGCAAGTCGTAGATTTATTGAATTAATAAATTTAGAAGGGTGGAAAGATTTTGTCAAAAAGCACACACACACACACACACAAATATCACATACACTCACACTTAGATAATATACTCAAATTCAGTATAGCAATCGATAGTATTTCTGGCAAACTGAAAGAAAAAAAAATATCATACGTTGTGGTAGCGAGATTCCGATACGTTTAGAGGCAGTAAAGTTGCGACTACGTGAAGCCGTTTCGTGGTCAGTACGATCGCACTTGCAATGAGCGCAGACTTTCCTGAAACAGACGTCAGTGTTAGTTTTGTTGTTTATCTTCAATACATTTGAGATGGGAAAATACCGTCAAAGTAAATTGTTCATGTGCTTGGTTTCTTGAAG
>NW_891745.1:0-658 GCF_000209065.1 Trypanosoma cruzi | reverse complement strand
GAGTCACGGCTTCCATCAGCTTCACGACGCACTCCGCGGCAAGGCGGCGGTCTCTCCCACGGGAGGTTTCATCCCTAAGCGGTGAGGTAGAGGTCAGGCGTTGTTGCTGCTGCTGCTGCTGCTGTTCTTCTTCTTCTCGCCGTGGCCTCCGAAGAGCGTATTCTCTTGCGAAGAGCATTGCCTCCACCGCATAATCCACCTTCGCTGCTAAACTCCGTAGCCGCGTGTCCGGCGACGTGTCCACGTGCCCGACGGACCTCGCCAAGAAATCGCGGCGGGATGCCTGTGACTCCACCGGCTGAAGCCAACTGGCCCCCGCCTGCGGAGCAGAAGATGAGTGCCGGCCCGTCGCATGCGCAGGCAATTCTGGCAAGTCGCGCAAGCCCGTCTCTCTTTCATCCCGCAAGAACAAAGACCGCAACGCGGCTGCGTTATTACTGCAAGGCCGCTGATTTTGTAGTGGTTGTTGTTTGCTCACGGCACTCCTGGCACGCTGCGCCTGGCTGTTTGCATCTCGTATCACCGCCTCGAGTCGCTCGCACCGTAAATTCCCCCCATCTCTTTCCTTCTGCAGCTCCAAAAGCCCCGCACTCATCGCTGAAATATCCGCAGCTGCCTTGCGCAGCAGTCGCTCTGCCTCATCGTTGCGCAAAATCTC
>NW_891744.1:0-658 GCF_000209065.1 Trypanosoma cruzi | reverse complement strand
CGACCACGCAAACAGATAGTGACAGAGTGTGTCTCTGACTCCCACCATTCATAATTGGAACAAAAAATTTAGACCACAACGTGTGATGCAGCAGCCCCTCGAAAACGATCAGCCGAGTGCAGCACCCTCGTGGGCAAGAGCTCGCGAAATTCTTCCAAGCAGCGGATAGTTCAGGGTTGTTTGGTGTCCAGTGCACGAACACGCAAACAGATAGTGACAGAGTGTGTCTCTGACTCCCACCATTCATAATTGGAAACAAAAATTTAGACCACAACGTGTGATGCAGCAGCCGCTCGAAAACGATCAGCCGAGTGCAGCACCCTCGTGGGCAAGAGCTCGCGAAATTCCTCCAAGCAGCGGATAATTCAGGGTTGTTTGGTGTCCAGTGCATGAACACGCAAACAAGATATTGACAGAGAGTGTCTCTGACTCCCACCATTCATAATTGGAAACAAAAATTTAGACCACAACGTGTGATGCAGCAGCCGCTCGAAAACGATCAGCCGAGTGCAGCACCCTCGTGGGCAAGAGCTCGCGAAATTCCTCCAAGCAGCGGATAGTTCAGGGTTGTTTGGTGTCCAGTGCATGAACACGCAAACAGATATTGACAGAGAGTGTCTCTGACTCCCACAATTCATAATTGGAAACAAAAATTTAG
>NW_891743.1:0-658 GCF_000209065.1 Trypanosoma cruzi | reverse complement strand
CTTGGAGGAATTTCGCGAAGATCTTGCCCACAAGGGTGCTGCACTCGGCGGATCGTTTTCGAGTGGCTGCTGCACCACACGCTGTGGTCTAAATTTTTGTTTCGAATTATGAATGGTGGTGGTCAGAGACACTCTCTGTCAATGTCTGTTTGCGTGTTCACACACTGGACGCCAAACAACCCTGAACTATCCGCTGCTTGGAGGAATTTCGCGAGATCTTGCCCACAGGGGTGCTGCAGTCGGCGGATCGTTTTCGAGCGGCTGCTGCACCGCACGTTGTGGTCTAATTTCTGTTTCGAATTATGAATGGTGGTGGCCAGAGACACTCTCTTTCAATGTCTGTTTGCGTGTTCACACACTGGACGCCAAACAACCCTGAACTATCCGCTGCTTGGAGGAATTTCGCGAGATCTTGCCCACAGGGGTGCTGCACTCGCCGGATCGTTTTCGAGCGGCTGCTGCACCACACGCTGTGGTCTAAATTTTTGTTTCGAATTATGAATGGTGGTGGTCAGAGACACTCTCTGTCAATGTCTGTTTGCGTGTTCACACACTGGACACCAAACAACCCTGAACTATCCGCTGCTTGGAGGAATTTCGCGAGATCTTGCCCACAGGGGTGCTGCACTCGCCGGATCGTTTTCGAGCGGCCGCTGCA
>NW_891742.1:0-657 GCF_000209065.1 Trypanosoma cruzi | reverse complement strand
GACGTGATGGTGATGGACCTGCTGGGACCCTCGCTCGAGGACCTTTTCAGCTTCTGTGATAGGAAGCTGTCGCTGAAGACACGCTGATGCTGCGGAGCAGATGTTGCGCGCATCGAGTTTGTCCACAGCAGAGCGTCATCCACCGTGACATGAAGCCGGACAATTTCTTGATGGGCACCGGGAAGAAGGGGCACCACGTCTACGTCGTTGATTTTGGTCTCGCCAAGAAGTACCGCGACCCCCGCACGCACCAGCACATCCCGTACAAGGAGGGGAAAAGCCTGACGGGAACGGCACGGTACTGCTCGATCAACACGCATCTTGGCATTGAGCAGAGCCGTCGCGACGACCTGGAGGGCATCGGCTACATCCTGATGTATTTCTTGCGTGGCTCACTGCCGTGGCAGGGCCTGAAAGCGCACACGAAGCAGGAAAAGTACTCTCGCATATCCGAGCGCAAGCAGACAACGCCCGTGGAGACGCTGTGCAAGGGCTTTCCCGCGGAGTTTGCCGCGTACCTCAACTACACCCGAGGCCTGCGCTTCGAGGACAAGCCGGACTACAGCTACCTGAAACGGCTCTTCCGAGAGCTCTTCATTAGGGAGGGGTAACACGTGGACTACGTGTTTGACTGGACGCTGAAGCGCATCCACGAGA
>NW_891741.1:0-657 GCF_000209065.1 Trypanosoma cruzi | reverse complement strand
TTGGCCAAGTATGGTCGTACCCGGCGACGCGCCACGCGATGCGCAGCCGCCCGCCCGCCGGCGACAGGCAAGCCACGGAAGAGCCGCGGGAGATGATGAAAATAGAAAAAAAAACGGTAGGAAAAAAGGCAAGAACAAATTTAAAAATGAAGCTCCGCAGGCCCTTTTCCGGATTTTGCCATGAAGCCTCCGGACGCCTCGCTTCCCCACATGTGGCGCGGAAACTGCGTCAGTAATTTTTCTTTTTTGCTGCGGCGCCCGCGCGCTCGGAGAGCCCACCCACCGCCCGCCCCGGCCCGGTGAAGAAGCGACAGGCGGCATCGCGAAAGCAAAAACAATTATAATGATTTTTCTACCTGATGATGCCGGCCACCTCAACCTAGTGCCAGGGTCTTGCGGTCTTCGCGAGAAGGAAAATAAGCATCTAGCGCCCTTCCTCGGAGTGCGTGGATGTGGTGCACTCGGCCAAGTATGGTCGTACCCGGCGACGCGCCACGCGATGCGCAGCCGCCCGCCCGCCGGCGACAGGCAAGCCACGGAAGAGCCGCGGGAGATGATGAAAATAGAAAAAAAAACGGTAGGAAAAAAGGCAAGAACAAATTTAAAAATGAAGCTCCGCAGGCCCTTTTCCTGATTTTGCCATGAAGCCTCCGGACG
>NW_891740.1:0-657 GCF_000209065.1 Trypanosoma cruzi | reverse complement strand
TGCGCTTGTGCTGACCGGCACGTCTCCCGCGGGGTCCGTGCTGACGGTGACGGACTCCGTGCTGGTTGCCGCGAGGTCGACGCCGCTTGTATATCTTCCTGGCTCGCAGTCCTCGCCGTACGCACCGGTGCTGGTGCTGTCGGGCCTGCGGCTCATGCGGTCCGTGCTGGTTGTGTTCGGCGTTGCCCTCGTGACCGTGATGACTGGTGGGCGGACGGTGGTGGTGGACGGCGCCGTGCTGGAGCTTGTCGGTGGCGGTGTTGCGCTGGACGCGGCTGTGCTCGGTGGCGAATATGCGTTGTACGCGAGTGCATGCGTGGTGGCGTCGGGGGGCGCTGTGCTGCGCGTGTCGGGGAGCCAGGTGTACGCTGCGCATGGGTTGGTGTTCGACAACGGGGTGGAGGCCAACGTGTCCGCCGTCGTGGTGAGCGACAACGCCGGTGCGCTGACCGATGGCGCGCTGCTGGTGCTGCGGGGGTCGGCGTCGTTTGTGTCCGGGTCGTGGCTGTCGGTGCGCGGCAACAGCATCAGCGGCAGGCTCCTGTCGGTGCCGTCGTACCCGCGCAGTGCGGACCTCGTGCAGAGCACGCTGACGCTCCACGGGAACGCCGGCAGCGGGCCCGTCGTGATGGACGGCACCGTTGCGCTTGGGGGCGC
>NW_891739.1:0-657 GCF_000209065.1 Trypanosoma cruzi | reverse complement strand
GTGTGAACACGCAAACAGATATTGACAGAGAGTGTCTCTGACTCCCACCATTCACAATCGGAAACAAAAATTTGGACCACAACGTGTGATGCAGCGGCCGCTCGAAAACGATCAGCCGAGTGCAGCACCCGTGTGGGCAAGAGCTCGCGAAATTCCTCCAAGCAGCGGATAGTTCAGGGTTGTTTGGTGTCCAGTGTGTTACACGCAAACAGATATTGACAGAGAGTGTCTCTGACTCCCACCATTCACAATTGGAAACAAAAATTTGGACCACAACGTGTGATGCAGCAGCCGCTCGAAAACGATCAGCCGAGTGCAGCACCCTTGTGGGCAAGAGCTCGCGAAATTCCTCCAAGCAGCGGATAGTTCAAGGTTGTTTGGTGTCCAGCGTGTGAACACGCAAACAGATATTGACAGAGAGTGTCTCTGACTCCCACCATTCACAATCGGAAACAAAAATTTGGACCACAACGTGTGATGCAGCGGCCGCTCGAAAACGATCAGCCGAGTGCAGCACCCGTATGGGCAAGAGCTCGCGAAATTCCTCCAAGCAGCGGATAGTTCAGGGTTGTTTGGTGTCCAGCGTGTGAACACGCAAACAGATATTGACAGAGAGTGTCTCTGACTCCCACCATTCACAATCGGAGACAAAAATTT
>NW_891738.1:0-657 GCF_000209065.1 Trypanosoma cruzi | reverse complement strand
ATTCAGGGTTGTTTGGTGTCCAGTGTGTGAACATGCAAACATACATTGAAGGAGAGTGCCTCTGACTCCCGCCATTCATAATTCAAGACAAAAATTTAGACAACAACGTGTGGTGCAGCAGCCGCTCGAAAACGATCCGCCGACTGCAGCACCCTTGTGGGCAAGAGCTCGCGAAATTCCTCCAAGCAGCGGATAGTTCCGGGTTGTTTGGTGTCCAGTGTGTGCACACGCAAACATACATTGAAAGAGAGTGTCTCTGACTCCCGCCATTCATAATTCAAGACAAAAATTTAGACCACAGCGTGTGGTGCAGCAGCCGCTCGAAAACGATCCGCCGACTGCAGCACCCTTGTGGGCAAGAGCTCGCGAAACTCCTCCAAGCAGCGGATAATTCAGGGTTGTTTGGTGTCCAGTGTGTGCACACGCAAACATACATTGAAGGAGAGTGTCTCTGACTCCCGCCATTCATAATTCGAAACAAAAATTTAGACCACAGCGTGTGGTGCAGCAGCCGCTCGAAAACGATCCGCCGAGTGCAGCACCATTGTGGGCAAGAGCTCGCGAAACTCCTCCAAGAAGCGGATAATTCAAGGGTTGTTTGGTGTCCAGTGTGTGCACACGCAAACATACATTGAAAGAGAGTGTCTCTGACTCCCG
>NW_891737.1:0-657 GCF_000209065.1 Trypanosoma cruzi | reverse complement strand
CCACGAAGCACACACAATAATGTGCCCATTGTATATATGCATGCACACCCATGCAGGCCCGTTGGTGCTCTCTTTTGCACGACACGCACCGCTGCCGTCCTGCCTGGCTGCATGGGCGGAGCACCGTAACTGTTTCTGTTTTGTTTTCATTGCATTGAGTGGGCGACCTCTCTCTCTCTCCCTGTGTGTGTGTTTTGCTTTACGGGAGCAATGAGAGTGTGTGTGCGCTGGTAGTCCCACGCTTCGGCTTTTTGTTTTGTTTTTCTTTTTGATTTTGTGGTTGAGTGCACCCATTCCGCGGCTGCGTGTGTGTGTGTGTGATGATATGAGTAATTTGCGTGTGTGCTTATCTGCCTCTCTCTGCCGTTGCTTTCTTCAGACTCTCTTGTGGCGCACAGCTGCTCTGCAAGTATAGGCGCTGACAAACACACACACACATGCACACACATGCCGTGCTTAAAACGCTGAGAATGCACGCACGCACAGGATTGTGGCTGCCGAGGCCCTCGCGAGGGGGAAAAAACCTGCATTTTTTTTTTTGACATGTTGCTCGGTGTGTGCTGACGCGTGACGAATAACAACACGCCCCAATAAGCAGAAAAGAAGTAAAACAAAATGGCGCTGAGCGGCACACCGGTAAGCCAAAAATACTCAATC
>NW_891736.1:0-657 GCF_000209065.1 Trypanosoma cruzi | reverse complement strand
TTTGTTACCCACCGGCACAACCCAAATCGGGAGGCGAAAATTCTGGAGACATCCATTGCTAATTTGAAGAAAAAACTGCAAACGCAAAGTCAAACAAGTTTCTCAGCTTCTACTACTCACTCTCGTTAGCATCTTTTATTTATAATCTACTTTGAAGTCAGTAATCCAGTTATCCTCTGTTCCAGTCAGTGTTCGTGACTCTCATTCGGGCTATGTTACCTTTCTAGTTGGGACACTTTAGAGATCAATTTAATAAATACTATGGTGAAACGATGGACTGATTTATTTACAAGGCCGTAAGGCGAAACAGTGGCGGCCGCCTGCTGAATGTTTACCATGTTGAGGATGGGAAGCTGCTGGTATATGAGTAGTGTTTGTGAGTTTGCTATTGTACGTGCTTTAAAGAAAAGGTTTTGTGAGATGCGAGGATTTACATTTTTTTTGGAAATGAAAAAAGGATGTCATTTTACAGTTTGTTAAGTTTATGAAGTTTGGCCCTATCTCATAAAATATTAAGGGAATATGAAACACAGAACAATCTGGCGATACACTTTTGAATTTATTTCAAAGGTTTTTTTGTGTTTGAAAGATTTTTCTTTTTCAATTTAAGAAATAAAAAATGATGGTTTTAGGTTTGAAGAAAACATCTGCAGACAC
>NW_891735.1:0-657 GCF_000209065.1 Trypanosoma cruzi | reverse complement strand
AAGATCACATTCATAAGCAATGCCTGTGTTCTACATATATATGTGTAATTATGTAGGAGAAGCATTATTATTGATTGGTTTGCCACAGGAGTTCAAAGCATTTTGTCACTGTTTCTCAGCCAGGTCTTTGAATTAGCATAAACGTGTGTTTACAATTCCAAGCACTCATACACGGGTAAACGTGAATAATTGGTAAAAAATGCTTAAAACAGTCTGCGTAGAACTAATGTGTTCAGAATTTTAATTGGATGTATTTGTTTTTAGTTGTTATCTGCTTAGAATCAGTTAACTCATCGTGTTTTTCTCAATGTCAGCTCTTTTTTTTTTTTTCTTGTATTTATGTAAGGATATCATCTTTTTTTTTTTTTTCGAATTGTCATTTGGATATGATTGTTACGTAGACTAGTTTGAAGCCCTACCATATTAGCCGGTGGTTGTTTAACATCTTTGCGATAGATAAAATGAAGTGATACGATTGATATTGGAAATTATGATTGCAAGAATACATGTATGATGGTTGTATTCAGCGTTGACTACGTAATTACACTGTTTTTGAAAGATGAATCATATATTAATAACCGTTGATGGATATTAAAATGAATGACAATAGTCGTTAATTATTGTACTGTTTACAATTTTTTCTGAAATCTATCGTAA
>NW_891734.1:0-657 GCF_000209065.1 Trypanosoma cruzi | reverse complement strand
CACACACTGGACGCCAAACAACCCTGAACTATCCGCTGCTTGGAGGAATTTCGCGAGATCTTGCCCACAAGGGTGCTGCAGTCGGCGGATCGTTTTCGAGCGGCCGCTGCACCACACGCTGTGGTCTATGTTTTTGTTTCGAATTATGAATGGTGGTGGTCAGAGACACTCTCTTTCAATGTCTGTTTGCGTGTTCACACACTGGACGCCAAACAACCCTGAACTATCCGCTGCTTGGAGGAATTTCGCGGGATCTTGCCCACAAGGGTGCTGCAGTCGGCGGATCGTTTTCGAGCGGCTGCTGCACCACACGCTGTGGTCTAAATTTTTGTTTCGAATTATGAATGGTGGGAGTCAGAGACACTCTCTTTCAATGTCTGTTTGCGTGTTCACACACTGGACGCCAAACAACCCTGAACTATCCGCTGCTTGGAGGAATTTCGCGGGATCTTGCCCACATGGGTGCTGCAGTCGGCGGATCGTTTTCGAGCGGCTGCTGCACCACACGCTGTGGTCTATGTTTTTGTTTCGAATTATGAATGGTGGGAGTCAGAGACACTCTGTCACTATCTGTTTGCGTGTTCACACACTGGACGCCAAACAAACCTGAACTATCCGCTGCTTGGAGGTATTTCGACAAGACCTTGCCCACAGGGG
>NW_891733.1:0-657 GCF_000209065.1 Trypanosoma cruzi | reverse complement strand
AACAAAATTTTCGCCTGATCCGTTTGTGTTGATTGGGACGCCAGGGATCGGGAAGTCGATGGCTGCCGGCTCGTACCTTCTCTACCAGCTGCTGCACTACGATGTGGAGCGACTGCAAATGGTTGCGTACTTTATTGGGAATCGAAAATTTCTTTTTGACAAGACCGCCAAAACGGTGGAAAAATACAGTGCGGCGTCTAATATCGTGGATATTTTGGACGGGTTTTCTGGGCGTGGGTTGAAGGGGTATATTATCTACGACGTGGCATTGAAGGGTCATCAAACGTCTACTGCTTTGCCTTGCAAGGGATGGGGCATGATTGTGGTGACACCGCCAAACAAAAACAACTACGAATCGTGGGCGAAGCTGGTGCGAGCGAAAAAAATCATAATTAATTGCCCTGACGAGAGCGATGTGAGGGCAATGTGCATTTGGAAGGAGCACAATGGGCAGCTTGAGGAGGAAGAAGCGGACTACTGGAAGAAGGTGAAGGATCGCATGGATAAAGTGGGACCACTTCTTCGCTACATCTTTGATGACAGCGAATACAAATCTCGGCTTGTCTCGTGCGAAAGTAAAGTTAAATCGATGAACCTTTTTGCTACCCACTATTACTCTATTTTGGGGACTAAAGAAGTGTGCGATGATAGCCACAT
>NW_891732.1:0-657 GCF_000209065.1 Trypanosoma cruzi | reverse complement strand
CAGCAGTAGAAATACCTTTTTTTCTTTCTTGTGGAACAGCAGTAGAAATACCTTTTTTTCTTTCTTGTGGAACAGCAGTAGAAATACCTTTTTTTCTTTCTTGTGGAACAGCAGTAGAAATACCTTTTTTTCTTTCTTGTGGAACAGCAGTAGAAATACCTTTTTTTCTTTCTTGTGGAACAGCAGTAGAAATACCTTTTTTTTTCTTACTTGTGGAACAGCAGTAGAAATACCTTTTTTTTTCTTACTTGTGGAACAGCAGTAGAAATACCTTTTTTTCTTTCTTGTGGAACAGCAGTAGAAATACCTTTTTTTCTTTCTTGTGGAACAGCAGTAGAAATACCTTTTTTTTTTTCTTTCTTGTGGAACAGCAGTAGAAATACCTTTTTTTTTCTTTCTTGTGGAACAGCAGTAGAAATACCTTTTTTTTTCTTTCTTGTGGAACAGCAGCAGAAATACCTTTTTTTTTCTTTCTTGTGGAACAGCAGTAGAAATACCTTTTTTTCTTTCTTGTGGAACAGCAGTAGAAATACCTTTTTTTTTCTTTCTTGTGGAACAGCAGTAGAAATACCTTTTTTTCTTTCTTGTGGAACAGCAGTAGAAATACCTTTTTTTTTCTTACTTGTGGAACAGCAGTAGAAATACCTTTTTTTCTTT
>NW_891731.1:0-657 GCF_000209065.1 Trypanosoma cruzi | reverse complement strand
CAACAAAGCCAAGCAAACAGGAGAGGAAAATTGGAAGAACATCATAATAATAACAATAAAAGAAGGAAGAAGCAAAAAGCAAAATGAATAAAGTGGTTGCCCCCCCCCCCCAAAAAAAAAAAAAAAAAAAAAAAAAAAAAAAAAAGAATGTCGTTATTGGTTCAAAAAAGCCTCGCGCTCTCGCAACTCTGCTCGCATATGCTGCAATCTTGCCTCTGACAAAGACTTCAACTGTTCGTCTTTTTGCTTAAGCTGGCGCAAAAGGTTCGATACACTTAACTCCGCATTCTGAAGTTGCCGGAGTTTTTCAATAAGCTCAGTCTCCTGCTTCCCAAGCTCTTCCAGTTGCTGCTGAAAGCGGTTCATCCGTTGATGATGTCCCAATTCCGCTGCCTTTTCCTCCTCCTCGAGTCCGCGCCACTCATTATCCAGGGCATTTTCCACTCGCTCCGCATCCATAGTCGTTTTCTTTCTCTCTCTATCCAATAAGCTTCGCTGGGAGCTGCGCTCTGTATTGGCTTGCTCAAGTACAGCTTTCCGGGATGCAACGTACTGTTCCTTTTGAAATAAGATTCGTTCACTAGCATCATTTTCGTTGGCAAGCTCAACAAGAGAAGCCTCCAGTTGAATACAGGCGGCTTTTTTTTCTTCCAGCTT
>NW_891730.1:0-656 GCF_000209065.1 Trypanosoma cruzi | reverse complement strand
CCACAACGGTGCTGCACTCGGCGGATCGTTTTCGAGCGGCTGCTGCACCACACGCTGTGGTCTAAATTTTTGTTTCGAATTATGGATGGTGGTGGTCAGAGACACTCTCTTTCAATGTCTGTTTGCGTGTTCACACACTGGACGCCAAACAACCCGGAACTATCCGCTGCTTGGAGGAATGTCGCGAGCTCTTGCCCACAACGGTGCTGCACTCGGCGGATCGTTTTCGAGCGGCTGCTGCACCACACGCTGTGGTCTAAATTTTTGTTTCGAATTATGGATGGTGGTGGTCAGAGACACTCTCTTTCAATGTCTGTTTGCGTGTTCACACACTGGACGCCAAACAACCCGGAACTATCCGCTGCTTGGAGGAATGTCGCGAGCTCTTGCCCACAACGGTGCTGCACTCGGCGGATCGTTTTCGAGCAGCTGCTGCACCACGCGCTGTGGTCTAAATTTTTGTTTCGAATTATGGATGATGGTGGTCAGAGACACTCTCTTTCAATGTCTGTTTGCGTGTTCACACACTGGACGCCAAACAACCCGGAACTATCCGCTGCTTGGAGGAATGTCGCGAGCTCTTGCCCACAACGGTGCTGCACTCGGCGGATCGTTTTCGAGCGGCTGCTGCACCACACGCTGTGGTCTAAATTTTT
>NW_891729.1:0-656 GCF_000209065.1 Trypanosoma cruzi | reverse complement strand
GTCTGTTTGCGTGTTCACACACTGGACGCCAAACAACCCTGAACTATCCGCTGCTTGGAGGAATTTCGCGAGATCTTGCCCACAGGGGTGCTGCACTCGGCGGATCGTTTTCGAGCGGCTGCTGCACCGCACGTTGTGGTCTAAATTTTTGTTTCGAATTATGAATGGTGGTGGTCAGAGACACTCTCTTTCAATGTCTGTTTGCGTGTTCACACACTGGACGCCAAACAACCCTGAACCATCCGCTGCTTGGAGGAATGTCGCGAGATCTTGCCCACAAGGGTGCTGCAGTCGGCGGATCGTTTTCGAGTGGATGCTGCACCACACGCTGTGGTCTAAATTTTTGTTTCGAATTATGAATGGTGGTGGTCAGAGGCACTCTCTGTCAATGTCTGTTTGCGTGTTCACACACTGGACGCCAAACAACCCTGAACCATCCGCTGCTTGGAGGAATGTCGCGAGATCTTGCTCACATGGGTGCTGCACTCGCCGGATCGTTTTCGAGCGGCCGCTGCACCGCACGTTGTGGTCTAAATTTTTGTTTCGAATTATGAATGGTGGTGGTCAGAGACACTCTCTTTCAATGTCTGTTTGCGTGTTCACACACTGGACGCCAAACAACCCTGAACCATCCGCTGCTTGGAGGAGTTTCGCGA
>NW_891728.1:0-656 GCF_000209065.1 Trypanosoma cruzi | reverse complement strand
TCGAAAACGATCCGCCGACTGCAGCACCTTTGTGGGCAAGATCTCGCGAAATTCCTCCAAGCAGCGGATAGTTCCGGGTTGTTTGGCGTCCAGTGTGTGAACACGCAAACAGACATTGAAAGAGAGTGTCTCTGACCACCACCATTCATAATTCGAAACAAAAATTTAGACCACAGCGTGTGGTGCAGCAGCCACTCGAAAACGATCCGCCGAGTGCAGCACCCTTGTGGGCAAGATCTCGCGAAATTCCTCCAAGCAGCGGATAGTTCAGGGTTGTTTGGCGTCCAGTGTGTGAACACGCAAACAGACATTGAAAGAGAGTGTCTCTGACCACCACCATTCATAATTCGAAACAAAAATTTAGACCACAACGTGCGGTGCAGCGGCCGCTCGAAAACGATCCGGCGAGTGCAGCACCCTTGTGGGCAAGATCTCGCGAAATTCCTCCAAGCAGCGGATGGTTCAGGGTTGTTTGGCGTCCAGTGTGTGAACACACAAACAGATAGTGAAAGAGAGTGTCTCTGACCACCACCATTCATAATTCGAAACAAAAATTTAGACCACAACGTGCGGTGCAGCAGCCGCTCGAAAACGATCCGGCGAGTGCAGCACCCCTGTGGGCAAGATCTCGCGAAACTCCTCCAAGCAGCGGATAG
>NW_891727.1:0-656 GCF_000209065.1 Trypanosoma cruzi | reverse complement strand
GAAACCCCCAAAAAAAAAGGAAAAAAGAGAAAGGAAGAACCAATAAATGAGTGTACATGCATCCATTTATATATATATATAAACAAAGGAGAAGGAAAAACAAACAATTAAGCAGATGGAAGTTTATGTCATTTCACGCATGCTTGCAGGTGTTATGGGATGTATCTATTCACATGACCACCGAATGGCTTTATGGAAACAACGCAACGTGATTTCAACAGGAAAAAAACACACATGCCAAAAAAAAAAAAAAAAAAAAGGGAGACAGAAAGAGATAATATGAAATTCAGCTTCACATGCCAATGCACACACGTATGTATGAACGCATGAAAAACGTCAAATGGCGGCCTCAGGTAAATCTTTGCGTGTGTGCCTGTGTACGTATGTGTGGTTATAGAAAAAAAAAAAGAAAGGAAAGCGAAAGGGTGAGTGCGTGCACTGGTAATGAAGGCGTCAACGTGTACCGCCGCTTCCTCCCTCCCCTAACCCTCCAGACTCCTCCTCTACCAGCAGATAAATGCCGGCAATGATCCACGCATTACTGGTGAAAAAATATTAAAAAAAGAGAAATGAGGGGGCGCCGCGTCTTCTCGCTTTGCCCTGCTTGCATACAAAGAGCGAGGTAACACATAAACAGGGGAATGTGCTGAGGGACG
>NW_891726.1:0-656 GCF_000209065.1 Trypanosoma cruzi | reverse complement strand
CACCAATAATAACACAAATTTCTCACTTCCTTTCTAACCATTCCGTCACGCTAAAACGTTTCATGCGCACTTGTTTGCGCCACACTCTCGTCCACCCCATCGAGTCATACATCCGGCATCACAAATCCCCACGCAAGAAAAGCAGTTCGGTGCCTCTCCCCCCCCCCCTCGTTCACATCATCGGACCCCACTCACCACCACAGCACCCCCCACGAGTCAACTTCCAACCACCTCCCTTTCCCAATGGGAAGTGGTGCTACATGAGCCGCAAAAGAGAAAGAACTTAAATGACCTTCACATTCAACACGCTGGACGGCTTCCATAATTATTTCATCGCCGCCTCCAGTGTATGCTACTCGTTAAGGAAGAAAAAACAAAATGGGCATTTAATAAACAGAAACAACGTGATGCAATCATAGGGCGCACAACCGCCTTTCCATCAGCGTCATCCGTACCATCAGTTCTTTTAGATGTGATGTTTTGTGGATGGTCTTCACCAGCGCAGGGGAGCGTTGGAAACGGAGCCCAAACAATTCCCATCTGGTGGTTCGACGCTGGAATCCTTGCAGATCTACATGAACCGAAACTTCCATCAGCACCCTTTTTCTCCTTCGTATACTTTTCTTTCCCTGGGACTTCTACCTGTCTCATGGCAC
>NW_891725.1:0-656 GCF_000209065.1 Trypanosoma cruzi | reverse complement strand
GCACGCAGCTCCTCGTTCTCCGCACGAAGCTCCTCCAGCTGCCGCTGCAGATCCTCCGCCTGCTCGCTCACCTCCTGCAGCCCACGCGTCTTATGTTCGTGCTCACCGCGCAGCTCCTCGTTCTCGGCACGCAGCTCCTCCAGCTGCCGCTGCAGATCCTCCGCCTGCTCGCTCACCTCCTGCAGCCCACGTGTCTTATCCTCGTCCTCCGCACGCAGCTGCTCGTTCTCCGCACGAAGCTCCTCCAGCTGCCGCTGCAGATCCTCCGCCTGCTCACTCACCTCCTGCAGTCCACGTGTCTTATCCTCGTTCTCCGCACGAAGCTCCTCCAGCTGCCGCTGCAGATCCTCCGCCTGCTCGCTCACCTCCTGCAGCCCACGCGTCTTATGTTCGTGCTCACCGCGCAGCTCCTCGTTCTCGGCACGCAGCTCCTCGTTCTCCGCACGAAGCTCCTCCAGCTGCCGCTGCAGATCCTCCGCCTGCTCGCTCACCTCCTGCAGCCCACGCGTCTTACCCTCGTCCTCCGCACGCAGCTCCTCGTTCTCCGCACGAAGCTCCTCCAGCTGCCGCTGCAGATCCTCCGCCTGCTCGCTCACCTCCTGCAGCCCACGTGTCTTATCCTCGTCCTCCGCACGCAGCTGCTCGTTCTCCGCACG
>NW_891724.1:0-656 GCF_000209065.1 Trypanosoma cruzi | reverse complement strand
CATATTCAAAACAAAAATTAGACCACAGCGTGTGTGCAGCAGCCGCTCGAAAACGATCCGCCGAGTGCAGCACCATTGTGGGCAAGAGCTCGCGAAATTCCTCCAAGCAGCGGATAATTCAGGGTTGTTTGGTGTCCAGTGTGTGCACACGCAAACATACATTGAAAGAGAGTGTCTCTGACTCCCGCCATTCATAATTCAAAACAAAAATTTAGACCACAGCGTGTGGTGCAGCAGCCGCTCGAAAACGATCCGCCGACTGCAGCACCCTTGTGGGCAAGAGCTCGCGAAATTCCTCCAAGCAGCGGATAATTCAGGGTTGTTTGGTGTCCAGTGTGTGAACACGCAAACATACATTGAAAGAGAGTGTCTCTGACTCCCGCCATTCATAATTCAAAACAAAAATTTAGACCACAGCGTGTGGTGCAGCAGCCGCTCGAAAACGATCCGCCGAGTGCAGCACCCTTGTGGGCAAGAGCTCGCGAAATTCCTCCAAGCAGCGGATAATTCAGGGTTGTTTGGTGTCCAGTGTGTGCACACGCAAACATACATTGAAAGAGAGTGTCTCTGACTCCCGCCATTCATAATTCAAAACAAAAATTTAGACCGCAGCGTGTGGTGCAGCAGCCGCTCGAAAACGATCCGCCGAGTGCAGC
>NW_891723.1:0-656 GCF_000209065.1 Trypanosoma cruzi | reverse complement strand
CCCCCCCCCCCCCCCCCCCGAGTGTCCATAATGCGCAAAAAACATTTGTAAAAATTCCATCAAAGAACAGACCCTTGTCTGACAGCAGAAAGAAATCACCCCAATACCACACGTAGTCGTCTATGACTCCATGAGAGCCGGATTTGGTGAAAAGAGCAAAGAAAGTGGAAATGAATCCCAGAAGAAACCACAAGGCATCCCTCAGTCAGGTGAGAGACCAATTCATTTGCCAGCACAATGTTCCACGTAAAACAAGAGATTATCCAGGCGTTGAGCTTGTCAGGGTGCATTTCAGTCCTAAAAATACGGCACCACGCTTTCAATGGCGGAAAAAGACAACAAAATGGAATTCATGAAGTCCGGACACAGTTTCATCACAGAAAAGTTGAGATACCGGCCCTTTTTGAATGGGTCATGAAGACTTGCACCCACTCCAACGTTATATGCCACACGCCAGAGAGCACATTCAAGAGAAAAAAAACATACGGGGAGTAGGTTTACGCAACAGGGCCCATATACTGTGGCCGCCGGAGAAACCCCAGTAATACCCACCGGCAGGGCCGTCGCAGAACATTTCCACAGCCCTCATTAAATAGCATGCCTCCAACAGACATGATATCCCCAAAGCAACAGAAAAGACCTCCGTTTGGCAGAAT
>NW_891722.1:0-656 GCF_000209065.1 Trypanosoma cruzi | reverse complement strand
CCGTGCTGATGCCCCCTTTGTCCTCCTTCCGGCCGGGGGGGGAACAGATGCACCGCCCCGCCCAATCGGAAGGAGGGACAGCCCCCCAAAGATTTCAACCCCCCCCCCCAAAAAAAAAAAAAAAAAAGGAAGAGGGGAGAAGGGGGAGGAGCAACACGACACAACACTTCGGGCAAATCAAAAATATAATAAAATTAATGGCGGTGGAAAAAAAAAAAAAAAGGAAAAAAAAAGGCACTTGTCCTTCAATTCATCACCCCCTCCGCTCCCCCCGTCGAGATGGCATGCCGCCGCACACCCACGTACACCCCGCAAATAGATGGCAAAACCCAATCAGACAGGGAAAAAAAAAAAAAAAGTCAATCCTTCCTCCAGTTCATTTTATTTCGCTTTCAACGCACCCCACACACACACACACACACACACACACATACACGGCGGTAACGGAGAAGAAACCCCGTGCCACCCCTTCGTCACCCTCAGTTGGACGCCATAACACCCCGTTCGCACAATCGCCACGTTCCCTGCGCCCGGCACGGCATCATGACTTCGTGGTGTAAATTGTCCTCCACAGGAATAACAACACAAAAAAAGAAAAAAAAAAGGAAACCAACAATCTACATCATCAAAAAAAAAAAAAACACAAAAACACACAC
>NW_891721.1:0-655 GCF_000209065.1 Trypanosoma cruzi | reverse complement strand
GGCGGATATCGTACACCTGATGCGTCGGCACACCGCCCACTGCTGTTTGTTCCCTCGCCACAAATTTTAGTGATGAGCGTCGTTCTGCCTCTTCGTCCCCGTCCCCATCCAGGCTGTTCGCGCGGCTGCCCATCAGGCTGGCAGTCACGTCCGCGCTGCGTTGTTCCACAGCTCGCAAAAGATGAGTCTCATCGTGCGACAAGAGTAATTCGTCTTGAACACCCAAAAACGCCGTGACCGCGGTCGGCGGGGCCCGACGACGCAAATTCCATATTGGCTTGCGGAGAATCGTCGAGATATCCGGCCGCTTCACGGGATCGGTAACGAGAATGAACTCCACAAGTTGGCGTAGTTCGTTGGAGACACTAGAACCCACCGGCCACCGCCACTTTGCCGTGGCCACACGACGGAGCAACCGCAAATTCTCCCTGTTGAGCTTTATAGCCACCGCCGCGCCGTCCCCATCCCCGTCCTCATCCTCATCAGAATGAGGCGATGTAATAGAAGCAATGGATGGTGGATACGGATTGCGCTGCGTGAAAATAGAGAAAAGCACGATGCCCGCCGACCAAACATCAGCAGGGGCCCCAACGCTAACCCGCTGATCTCTGTGCAGTGCGTTGTGTGCCATTTCCGGAGCCATGAAGGAGACGTG
>NW_891720.1:0-655 GCF_000209065.1 Trypanosoma cruzi | reverse complement strand
ACATCATCCCGATTTTTTATCGATTTCAAGACACGATCAAGTTCATTATAGCGTTTACTGAAGCCATTCGCATCAAAGATGTAACGCGGAATCGGCCCCAGAAAAAGCATTTGATGGCAGACCATCCACCAGTATTTCTCTTGCTCCTGTGGAGTCCCGTCGCGCTTCATCCACGCACACATCGCCTTCACATCCATCTCTTCGGGGTAATTCATGATGATTCGGTGGGGATCTCGTTGACGCGCAAACTCCTGAATGTCCCTTACCTTTGGGGATGCCAGCCCAATCGTGCCCCATCCGGTGGAGGGCGCAAAACTTACCGGCAGCTGTGGCCCATTCGTTGGCACATCGTAGATTATATACCCTTTCATCCCACGCTGCGACAAACTCAACACAACACTCACAGATTCTCCAATACCCACGTATTTTGTCACCGTCTTGGTGGTCTTGTCAAAGACGTAGGCCTCACCCTCTCCAAAACAGTGGACAACCACTTGGATTTTCTCGGCATCGCAGTGCAGCAGCTGGTAGAGAAGGTACGAGCCGGCATTCATCGAATTCCCGATCCCGGGCGTCCCAACCAACACACGCTGCCTAAGCGTGGGGTCGTACCCACCGAAACCGTCAGACAAGTCTTCTATATCACGCTCAACAA
>NW_891719.1:0-655 GCF_000209065.1 Trypanosoma cruzi | reverse complement strand
TTGTGGTCCAAATTTTTGTTTCCGATTATGAATGGTGGGAGTCAGAGACACTCTCTGTCAATATCTGTTTGCGTGTTCACACACTGGACACCAAACAACCCTGAACTATCCGCTGCTTGGAGGAATTTCGCGAGCTCTTGCCCACACGGGTGCTGCACTCGGCTGATCGTTTTCGAGCGGCTGCTGCATCACACGTTGTGGTCCAAATTTTTGTTTCCGATTGTGAATGGTGGGAGTCAGAGACACTCTCTGTCAATATCTGTTTGCGTGTTCACACACTGGACACCAAACAACCCTGAACTATCCGCTGCTTGGAGGAATTTCGCGAGCTCTTGCCCACACGGGTGCTGCACTCGGCTGATCGTTTTCGAGCGGCCGCTGCATCACACGTTGTGGTCCAAATTTTTGTTTCCGATTGTGAATGGTGGGAGTCAGAGGCACTCTCTGTCAATATCTGTTTGCGTGTTCACACACTGGACACCAAACAACCCTGAACTATCCGCTGCTTGGAGGAATTTCGCGAGCTCTTGCCCACACGGGTGCCGCACTCGGCTGATCGTTTTCGAGCGGCCGCTGCATCACACGTTGTGGTCCAAATTTTTGTTTCCGATTGTGAATGGTGGGGGTCAGAGGCACTCTCTGTCAATATCTGTTT
>NW_891718.1:0-655 GCF_000209065.1 Trypanosoma cruzi | reverse complement strand
AAAAAAAAATGGAAAAACTTAGGCTTCTGCGGGAATCGAACCCGCGTCCCCGGATGACATTGTGAGCGTGTTTGCGACTGAGCTAAAAAAATGCGGTCGCGCGACTCCTTTTCACGTAAAGTATTAATGTCGATCTTCGAACAATCGAGCACATTTGCGTTGTCCCCTGGAAAACGAAAAAGACGTGTTTAGGATGCGCAGCCGCAGCGTGGTTACTACTGTAAGTCGTCATATATCTAACGCCCGAGGCCACCGCTGCAGCTTGGATAATTCGACACGTCGTGCTGTATCTAACGTCCGGGGCAGCCGCTGCAACTTGGATAATTCGACACGTCGTCCCGTATCTAACGTCCGGGGCAGCCGCCCTACCATTTTTTATTTCTTGCGGCGGCCAACCCCGGCAGTAAGGACAAAAAAAAGAATCGCGTTTTCTTTAATGTTTTTCCTGTTTGGGGGCGGGGATCTTTGTTTTCTATGATTGCCTCTTTTTTTTTGTCTGTTCCAGGTTGGTTTTTATGAGGCTTGATGTGCCTGCTGGGTGATCGCCGGCTTTTTTATTGGTGATTGCGTATTTTTGGCTTACCGGTGTGCCGCTCAACGCCATTTTGTTTTACTTCTTTTCTGCTTATTGGGGCGTGTTGTTATTCGTCACGCG
>NW_891717.1:0-655 GCF_000209065.1 Trypanosoma cruzi | reverse complement strand
ACAGAAGGAAACTCGCCACCACAGAAAGCAGCAGGAAAACATCCACGGAACGGAGAGAATGCAGAGGTAATCAACGGCACGGCAGGGGCAATTGCCCGAATGCGGAGAGCAGTTTTGTTATACAAGCACAGTCGCCGTACCAAAGCCAAAGGATTCAAGAGGGGCTTCTTCTATACTTGTGGAATATGACGCCCAAGAGGGTACAGGATGACTGTTTTTTCTCTTCCTTATCCCTCCCGCCCGGGTTGGTTCGGATCATTGTTTTGCTTTTGCTTTTATTTGTTTGGCGGGCAGGGTGCGTTTTTACACTGGGTATGGGGGTTAATAACTTTTTTCGGGGAGTGTGGTGGGGGTGTGGTGTGGAAATGGAGGCCATGTAGTTGGTCACAGAATCGGTGCGATCAGGTCGGGGCACCATTCACGGTCGTGGGACGACCTTATTAAAAAAAAAAAAAAAAAAAAAAAAAAAAAAAAAAAAAAAAAAATTTATTGATACAGTTTCTGTACTATATTGGTACGCGAAGCTTCCAACCCGCCTCTGGCGGTTATGTTTGGTCAATTTCTTTTGACCGGGGTCTACGGACCCCTTTTTTTTTTTTTTTTGTGGGTCTGTCCGCCATATCCATATACCCCTATATATATATACCCATATATA
>NW_891716.1:0-655 GCF_000209065.1 Trypanosoma cruzi | reverse complement strand
GGAAGTTTCGAGCGGCTGCTGCACCACACTTTGTGGTCTATGTTTTTGTTTTGAATTATGAATGGCGGGAGTCAGAGGCACTCTCTTTCAATGTATGTTTGCGTGTTCACACACTGGACACCAAACAACCCGGAACTATCCGCTGCTTGGAGGAATTTCGCGAGCTCCTGCCCACAAGGGTGCTGCACTCGGCGGATCGTTTTCGAGTGGCTGCTGCACCACACGTTGTGGTCTAAATTTTTGTTTCGAATTATGAATGGCGGGAGTCAGAGGCACTCTCTTTCAATGTATGTTTGCGTGTTCACACACTGGACACCAAACAACCCGGAACTATCCGCTGCTTGGAGGAATTTCGCGAGCTCTTGCCCACAATGGTGCTGCAGTCGGCGGATCGTTTTCGAGCGGCTGCTGCACCACACGCTGTGGTCTATGTTTTTGTTTCGAATTATGAATGGCGGGAGTCAGAGGCACTCTCTTTCAATGTATGTTTGCGTGTGCACACACTGGACACCAAACAACCCTGAATTATCCGCTGCTTGGAGGAATTTCGCGAGCTCTTGCCCACAATGGTGCTGCACTCGGCGGATCGTTTTCGAGCGGCTGCTGCACCACACGTTGTGGGCTATGTTTTTGGTTTGAATTATGAATGGCGGGA
>NW_891715.1:0-655 GCF_000209065.1 Trypanosoma cruzi | reverse complement strand
GTGATAATAATAATGAGAAGTTGGTTGCACTGTACGAGAAGAGGGGCGATGGGAAACCATCACTCGGCATGGTCTCTGTGCGTCTGACTGCGCAGCTGAAGCGGGTGAGGGAGGTGCTGGCGACCTGGAAGGAAGTGGACGACCGTGTCTCCAAGCTGTGCCCTTCAACTGCTGCGAAGAATCCCTCAACTGGCAATGACTGCAGCGCTGGTAAAACCACGGATGGGCTGGTTGGCTTTTTGTCCAAAAACTTCTCTGGTGGCACATGGAGTGACGAGTACCTCGGGGTGAACGCCACAGTAAAGAAAGGAACGAATGGGGTGGCAACAGGGTATGCGGATGGAGTGACGTTTCAGGGAGCGTGGGCTGAGTGGCCCGTTGGCAGTCAGGGGGAGAATCAGCTGTACTACTTTGCGAACCACAACTTCACTCTTGTGGCGACGGTGTCCATCCACGATGAGCCGAAGGGAGATACCCCCACTCCATTGATGGGTGCGACGATGAATGACAAGAATACTGTGCTCCTGGGACTGTCGTACAACAAAAAGGGGAAGTGGCAGGTGCTGTGCGGTGGCAAAACGACCAAGGAGCTCCGCAGTAATTCGGAGCCAGGGACAACACACCAAGTGGCCATTGTGCTACGGAACGGAGAACA
>NW_891714.1:0-655 GCF_000209065.1 Trypanosoma cruzi | reverse complement strand
TCGAAAACGATCCGCCGAGTGCACCCTTGTGGGCAAGAGCTCGCGAAATTCCTCCAAGCAGCGGATAGTTCAGGGTTGTTTGGTGTCCAGTGTGTGAACACGCAAACATACATTGAAAGAGAGTGTCTCTGACTCCCGCCATTCATAATTCAAAACAAAAATTTAGACCACAGCGTGTGGTGCAGCAGCCGCTCGAAAACGATCCGCCGAGTGCAGCACCATTGTGGGCAAGAGCTCGCGAAATTCCTCCAAGCAGCGGATAGTTCAGGGTTGTTTGGTGTCCAGTGTGTGCACACGCAAACATACATTGAAAGAGAGTGTCTCTGACTCCCGCCATTCATAATTCAAAACAAAAATTTAGACCACAGCGTGTGGTGCAGCAGCCGCTCGAAAACGATCCGCCGAGTGCAGCACCATTGTGGGCAAGAGCTCGCGAAATTCCTCCAAGCAGCGGATAATTCAGGGTTGTTTGGTGTCCAGTGTGTGAACACGCAAACATACATTGAAAGAGAGTGTCTCTGACTCCCGCCATTCATAATTCAGAACAAAAATTTAGACCACAGCGTGTGGTGCAGCAGCCGCTCGAAAACGATCCGCCGAGTGCAGCACCATTGTGGGCAAGAGCTCGCGAAATTCCTCCAAGCAGCGGATAGTT
>NW_891713.1:0-655 GCF_000209065.1 Trypanosoma cruzi | reverse complement strand
CACGACACACAGAGCATATCCACACACCACCGCATATTGTTGCAATAAATCCACACCAACTCCTTCGCACAGGGGCAACACGCATTCTACACGCACTCATTGGCCTCTCCCCTCCCCATGTGGAAAAAAGAATGACTCAAAAAAAAAAAAAAAAAAAAAAGATGTCGTCAGGTGCAAATAAGCGTGCCGATGTACCGGTCAAATACATTGCAATGCTTATCCTTATAAATCCATAATTTATTTAGTCTGTTTCTTTGTTTGTTTTCCTCCTCGTCGTCGTTGTTTCGTTCTTTTTTTTTTTTTTTTTTTTTTTGCTGTTTTGACGCGTGTGCATGTGTGTGTGCATTAAAGATCGTTCTTTTTTTTTTTTTTTTGTTTGTTTGTTTTTTCTTCCTTCCTTTTTGATGTTTAAAAAATTAAAATCTTTTTTTTTTTTTCTTTTTTTCTTTCACTTCCCCCCTTTCATCAAGGGATAAAACTTTTTTTTGGGGGGGGGGCCTGTTTTATTTATTTATCCCCATTTCCTTTTTTTCTTTTTTTTTTTTTTTTTTTCCCGGGGGGGGTTAAATTTTCCCCCCCTTCATTTATTTATTTTATTTTAAATTTCCCCCCCCCTTTAAATTTCCGGGGGCCCTTCAAAACACCCCCCCCCTCC
>NW_891712.1:0-655 GCF_000209065.1 Trypanosoma cruzi | reverse complement strand
CAAGATCTCGCGACATTCCTCCAAGCAGCGGATAGTTCAGGGTTGTTTGGCGTCCGGTGTGTGAACACGCAAACAGACATTGAAAGAGAGTGCCTCTGACCACCACCATTCATAATTCGAAACAAAAACATAGACCACAGCGTGTGGTGCAGCAGCCGCTCGAAAACGATCCGCCGAGTGCAGCACCCTTGTGGGCAAGGTCTCGCGACATTCCTCCAAGCAGCGGATAGTTCAGGGTTGTTTGGCGTCCGGTGTGTGAACACGCAAACAGACATTGAAAGAGAGTGTCTCTGACCACCACCATTCATAATTCGAAACAAAAATTTAGACCACAGCGTGTGGTGCAGCAGCCGCTCGAAAACGATTATCCGACTGCAGCACCCTTGTGGGCAAGATCTCGCGACATTCCTCCAAGCAGCGGATAGTTCAGGGTTGTTTGGCGTCCAGTGTGTGAACACGCAAACAGACATTGAAAGAGAGTGCCTCTGACCACCACCATTCATAATTCGAAACAAAAATTTAGACCACAGCGTGTGGTGCAGCAGCCGCTCGAAAACGATCCGCCGAGTGCAGCACCCTTGTGGGCAAGGTCTCGCGACATTCCTCCAAGCAGCGGATAGTTCAGGGTTGTTTGGCGTCCGGTGTGTGAACACGC
>NW_891711.1:0-655 GCF_000209065.1 Trypanosoma cruzi | reverse complement strand
ATCGTTTTCGAGCGGCCGCTGCATCACACGTTGTGGTCTAAATTTTTGTTTCCGATTATGAATGGTGGGAGTCAGAGGCAGTCTCTGTCAATATCTGTTTGCGTGTTCACACACTGGACACCAAACAACCCTGAATTATCCGCTGCTTGGAGGAATTTCGCGAGCTCTTGCCCACGAGGGTGCTGCACTCGGCTGATCGTTTTCGAGCGGCCGCTGCATCACACGTTGTGGTCTAAATTTTTGTTTTCGATTGTGAATGGTGGGAGTCAGAGACACTCTCTGTCAATATCTGTTTGCGTGTTCATGCACTGGACACCAAACAACCCTGAATTATCCGCTGCTTGGAGGAATTTCGCGAGCTCTTGCCCACACGGGTGCTGCACTCGGCTGATCGTTTTCGAGCGGCTGCTGCATCACACGTTGTGGTCTAAATTTTTGTTTCCAATTATGAATGGTGGGAGTCAGAGACACTCTCTGTCAATATCTGTTTGCGTGTTCATGCACTGGACACCAAACAACCCTGAACTATCCGCTGCTTGGAGGAATTTTGCGAGCTCTTGCCCACACGGGTGCTGCACTCGGCTGATCGTTTTCGAGCGGCTGCTGCATCACACGTTGTGGTCTAAATTTTTGTTTCCGATTATGAATGGTGGGA
>NW_891710.1:0-655 GCF_000209065.1 Trypanosoma cruzi | reverse complement strand
GTTCCGAATTATGAATGGTGGTGGTCAGAGGCACTCTCTTTCAATGTCTGTTTGCGTGTTCACACACTGAACGCCAAACAACCCGGAACTATCCGCTGCTTGGAGGAATTTCGCGAGCTCCTGCCCACAACGGTGTTGCACTCGGCGGATCGTTTTCGAGCGGCTGCTGCACCACACGCTGTGGTCTATGTTTTTGTTTCGAATTATGAATGGTGGTGGTCAGAGACACTCTCTTTCAATGTCTGTTTGCGTGTTCACACACTGGACGCCAAACAACCCGGAACTATCCGCTGCTTGGAGGAATTTCGCGAGATCTTGCCCACAACGGTGCTGCACTCGGATAATCGTTTTCGAGCGGCTGCTGCACCACACGCTGTGGTCTATGTTTTTGTTTCGAATTATGAATGGTGGTGGTCAGAGACACTCTCTTTCAATGTCTGTTTGCGTGTTCACACACTGGACGCCAAACAACCCGGAACTATCCGCTGCTTGGAGGAATTTCGCGAGCTCCTGCCCACAACGGTGCTGCACTCGGCGGATCGTTTTCGAGCGGCTGCTGCACCACACGCTGTGGTCTAAATTTTTGTTTCGAATTATGAATGGTGGTGGTCAGAGGCACTCTCTTTCAATGTCTGTTTGCGTGTTCACACACTGA
>NW_891709.1:0-654 GCF_000209065.1 Trypanosoma cruzi | reverse complement strand
GTGTGCACACACTGGACACCAAACAACTCTGAATTATCCGCTGTTGGAGGAATTTCGCGAGCTCCTGCCCACAAGGGTGCTGCACTCGGCGGATCGTTTTCGAGCGGCTGCTGCACCACACGCTGTGGTCTATGTTTTTGTTTCGAATTATGAATGGCGGGAGTCAGAGGCACTCTCTTTCAATGTATGTTTGCGTGTTCACACACTGGACACCAAACAACCCTGAACTATCCGCTGCTTGGAGGAATTTCGCGAGCTCTTGCCCACAATGGTGCTGCACTCGGCGGATCGTTTTCGAGCGGCTGCTGCACCACACGCTGTGCTCTATATTTTTGTTTCGAATTATGAATGGTGGGAGTCAGAGGCGCTCTCTTTCAATGTATGTTTGCGTGTGCACACACTGGACACCAAACAACCCGGAATTATCCGCTGCTTGGAGGAATTTCGCGAGCTCCTGCCCACAATGGTGCTGCACTCGGCGGATCGTTTTCGAGCGGCTGCTGCACCACACGTTGTGGTCTATGTTTTTGTTTCGAATTATGAATGGCGGGAGTCAGAGGCACTCTCTTTCAATGTATGTTTGCGTGTTCACACACTGGACACCAAACAACCCGGAACTATCCGCTGCTTGGAGGAATTTCGCGAGCTCCTGCC
>NW_891708.1:0-654 GCF_000209065.1 Trypanosoma cruzi | reverse complement strand
TGTGTGTGTTTGTGTGTGATGATATGAGTAATTTGTGCGTGTGTGCTATCTGCCTCTCTCTGCCGTTGCTTTCTTCTGACTCTCTTGTGGCGCACAGCTGCTCTGCAATTATAGGCGCTGCCAAACACACAAGCACATGCACACACATGCCGTGTTTAAAACGCTGAGAATGCACGCACGCACAGGATTGTGGCTGCGGAGGCCCTCGCGAGGGGCGAAGAAGCCTGCGTTTTGTTTTTTTGACATGTTGCTCGGTGTATGCTGACGCGTGACGAATAACAACACGCCCCAATAAGCAGAAAAGAAGTAAAACAAAATGGCACTGAGCGGCACACCGGTAAGCCCAAAAATACGCAATCACCAATAAAAAAGCCGGCGATCACCCAGCAGGCACATCAAGCCTCCTAAAAACCAACCTGGAACAGACAAAAAAAAAGAGACAATCATAGAAAACAAAGATCCCCGCCCCCAAACAGGAAAAACATTAAAGAAAACGCGATTCTTTTTTTGTCCTTACTGCCGGGGTTGGCCGCTGCAAGAAATAAAAAATGGTAGGGCGGTGGCCCCGGACGTTGGATACAACACGACGTGTCGAATTATCCAAGTTTGCAGCGGCTGCCCCGGACGTTGTATACAACACGACGTGTCGAATTA
>NW_891707.1:0-654 GCF_000209065.1 Trypanosoma cruzi | reverse complement strand
AGGGAAGAGAAAGAAAAAAAGAAAAAGAAAAAAAAAGAAAGATGGGGGTGTAAAGCAAAGCACTTCAGTGTGAGCTGAGTCGGGAATTGCGTCCTCACGCGTTTTCGTCGTCAGACTGACAGGAAACTGTGGAATTTCATCACGCGTCGCAGCCGCATCTCTCACCCGTGCGCGTCCTCTTTGGTTTTGTTTTTTCCCATCGTTTCCCGAACTGGGGAGGGAGCCTCGACGCGCGCACCGTCACCGCAAACTCTCGCGCAACCGGGCAGTGGCGCCACGCGCGGCACCGACAGCGCGCCACCGGCCCAAGGGTCGCTGCGCTTCACGACCGGCGTGTCTCTTTCTCGGGGCGCCGATGCACCCAAGCGCCCAGCGTCACGGAGCGGTGGGTCTCAAGACGCGCCTTTCCTGGCCATGCGAGGGGAGGCGCGGGGGCCAGCCGGCGAGTTTGCGGCGGGCGGGGCGGCTGTCAGACCTGTTGAGTTTGTTTTTGGCCATCACGCAAGCGCGTTCACGGGGCCACGCGCCCTCGCGCACAAGAGTTGGTTGCTTCCATCAGCAGCGGCGTGCGCCCACCACAACCCACCTCCGGGCAATTCGGCCCTCTCTTTCTCTTTCTCTCTCTTGCGCTTTCGGGCGGGCCCGCCACCAACC
>NW_891706.1:0-654 GCF_000209065.1 Trypanosoma cruzi | reverse complement strand
AAAAACAAAATGCAGGCTTTTTCCCCCCTCGCGAGGGCCTCCGCAGCCACAATCCTGTGCGTGCGTGCATTCTCAGCGTTTTAAACACGGCATGTGTGTGTGCATGTGCTTGTGTGTTTGGCAGCGCCTATACTTGCGGAGCAGCTGTGCGCCACAAGAGAGTCTGAAGAAAGCAACGGCAGAGAGAGGCAGATAGCACACACGCAAATTACTCATATCATCACACACACACACACACACACGCAGCCGCGGAATGGGTGCACTCAACCACAAAATCAAAAAGGAAAACAAAACAAAAAGCCGAAGCGTGGGACGACCAGCGCACACACACTCTCATTACTCCCGTAAAGCAAAACACACACACAGAGGGAGAGAGAGAGAGGTCGCCCACTCAATGCAATAAAAACAAAACAGAAACAGTTACGGTGCTCCGTCCATGCAGCCAGGCAGGACGGCAGCGGTGCGTGTCGTGCAAAAGAGAGCACCAACGGGCCTGCATGGGTGTGCATGCATATATACAATGGGCACATTATTGTGTGTGTCTCGTGGGGTGAGGTGAGGGCGAGAGTCCATGCAAGGGGACACACACACACAGAGAGAGAAGGAAGAGTGTGTGTGCGGGCGGTGCATGGCTCTCTCACACTCACTCTCACG
>NW_891705.1:0-654 GCF_000209065.1 Trypanosoma cruzi | reverse complement strand
CACTCTCTTTCATGTCTGTTTGCGTGTTCACACACTGGACGCCAAACAACCTGAACTATCCGCTGCTTGGAGGAATGTCGCGAGATCTTGCCCACAAGGGTGCTGCAGTCGGCGGATCGTTTTCGAGCGGCGGCTGCACCACACGCTGTGGTCTAAATTTTTGTTTCGAATTATGAATGGTGGTGGTCAGAGGCACTCTCTTTCAATGTCTGTTTGCGTGTTCACACACTGGACGCCAAACAACCCTGAACTATCCGCTGCTTGGAGGAATGTCGCGAGATCTTGCCCACAAGGGTGCTGCAGTCGGATAATCGTTTTCGAGCGGCTGCTGCACCACACGCTGTGGTCTATGTTTTTGTTTCGAATTATGAATGGTGGTGGTCAGAGGCACTCTCTTTCAATGTCTGTTTGCGTGTTCACACACTGGACGCCAAACAACCCTGAACTATCCGCTGCTTGGAGGAATGTCGCGAGATCTTGCCCACAAGGGTGCTGCACTCGGCGGATCGTTTTCGAGCGGCTGCTGCACCACACGCTGTGGTCTAAATTTTTGTTTCGAATTATGAATGGTGGTGGTCCAGAGGCACTCTCTTTCAATGTCTGTTTGCGTGTTCACACACTGGACGCCAAACAACCCTGAACTATCCGCTGCTT
>NW_891704.1:0-654 GCF_000209065.1 Trypanosoma cruzi | reverse complement strand
GCGTGTCCATCACGAACGGCGTGGCTGTGGTGCTCGACGTGCCGGCGATGCTTCCCGGCGTGCTGCGCATCGAACTGAGGAACTGCGTGTGCGACGGCGGTGCGCAGATCTACGTGCGGGGCTACAGCGGCGAGGCGGCGAGTGACCGGAGCCTGGTGGTGAGCGTGAGCGGGCTCTCCGGGAGCTACTGCTCGCTTGTGTTTGTGCCGGCGTGCTTGGCACTTTCTGTGGCGACCTGTGCGCGAGGCACCCGTTAGGAAGACGCTGGCACCATTGTGGCATCCGCATGTGAGGCCTGTCAAACTATCGGAACGCCAGGCTGAGCACGTCGGGCATGCGCACTCATACTGTGGACGGACGAGCGTACTCTGCCGCAGGTTGGGCAGGAGGACATCAATCCGCCGCTCGCTTGTCGACAAGGAGTTGCGGTGCTCACGTCGGGAAGAGGAGCCGGCGGAGGCAGCGGCGGGCCGGTCACCGCAGTGAGGGAGGAACGGCACCACCGACACAGAGGGTTCCTTGTGATCCGCAGGGCACGCGCAGGCATGTCGAGGAGTGGGCGGGAGTCGCACCGTGCCTGTGCGCAGAGCCGCCGCTCGGGGCACGATGTCCGGGCCGTGCCAGGAATAGAGTCCCTGCCACACCGACAAGCGC
>NW_891703.1:0-654 GCF_000209065.1 Trypanosoma cruzi | reverse complement strand
TTCGGCCGCATCAGGTAAATTCTCTGATGCATCCGTGCTTTTGCTCTTTGTCTCCTCTTTTACTGACGTCAATACTTCGTGGTAAGTTTTTGGTTCTGTCGCTGCTGCTTGTGATGATTTCATTGGAGTCTTTTCACTTTCTTGTAATTTTGTATTTGGATCAGCTGACGATTCGTCTGTTCGGGAAGCTTCTGAACCCCCTTTTACCGTTATTTGTTCTCCCGAAGAGCGTAAACCACCGGCACCCAACGTGGCGACTTCGTTGTCATTCTGACCCGTTGTTGTTGGAGCAGAAATGTTTTGTTCCGGTCCGTTGTTGAGTGTATCTGCTGCCACTCCATCGTGTGGCTGGGCGTGTTGACTCTCCTTTGCTTCTGGCACCTTATCTTGTTTTGAAGGCTTCCCAACTGCATTGGGTGAAATACTGACGGTGGACCCTTCGTCACCAATGCGGGATGAAGAATCGAGGCCAGAAGGAGAAGACCGCGAAGTGAGAATGGCGCCAGGAGCAGCAGGACCAGAAGCACCAGATGGTGGTTTTATTCCTCCTCCTGCTGCTGCTGCTGGCGGTAGTACTACCGGTGGTGGTGTTTCGCGTATCTTCGCTTCTTCCTCCGCTTCTTCATCTTCGTTGTCTTCATCTTCTTCTTGTTT
>NW_891702.1:0-654 GCF_000209065.1 Trypanosoma cruzi | reverse complement strand
CTTTCAATGCTGACAAGACCACTACTACCAACACCACCCCTCAGAAGTGCTACCGCCGCTGTCGATGTTACACCGCTCGGGTCAGTAACATCTGTCTATGTTGCAACCGCACTCTCTCTGGCCGTCTTCTTCTCTCTCTCTCTCTCCTTTGCTTTACTATGAAATGATCGTTTCTCTTGAATTGTACCAGAAATATCATCATCTCCAGTTCAGTCAAATAGCGGTTAGCTTCTTCTATCACAACACACCTCACTTCAGCATCAGTTCAGTGAACTTCGGTTGAAGCAGTAATTTCAAACTGCTCATTTATCTCTGCAGTAATCATCTGCGCTGTTGTCTCAGTGAGGCGCTTCGACTGAAAGTAACTTGGTGGTTGTGTAGAACTCTTGCTCTTATTGGCTAAAGTCTTAAACAAAAGCAAAAAATATCAGTTAAAAAGCAAACTTTTCTATCTATCCATATTTCCTTCTTCTCCATGCAAACGTTTCTTCCAACAAATAAAAAATGGTCCTGTTGACGTAAATGTCATTTAATTGATAGATTGTATGTGTTAGAAGTGACAAACGATGCTAGGATGCTTAACGGTAGGAGGGATAAGCTTTAACATTATTGATTTGAAACTAACAGATAGCAGCTGTGAAAATAAGGATTGAA
>NW_891701.1:0-654 GCF_000209065.1 Trypanosoma cruzi | reverse complement strand
GAAAGTACGTGTGAGCCGACCAACAACAGTCGTGCAGGGAAGTGATATTTACATGCTTGCTGGAAGCTACAGTTTTGAAGTTACTCCTCAGGCCTCTTCTGAGGCTCAATGGGGACTTTTGCTGGCGAGGGGCAACGTCAGTAATGATGAGAGCAGAGGCAACCGAATTTATTGGAGCGAAGCTTACGTTATCCCGTGGATCCATTTTGAAAAACAACACGAGTCATTCACAGGGCTGATTGGCAGCGGTGGATCGGGTGTTCGGATGAAGGACGGTACGCTTGTGTTGCCCGTGGAAGGGACGAAGAAGGAGAAAAAGGAGGGAGAAACAGAAGAGGAAGGAAAGACTGTTTCGCTGATCCTATACTCGAAGGATGCTGCGGGTGGAAATCTTTCGAAGGGGACGTCTGCCGATGGCTGCGGTGTTCCCTCCGTCGTGGAGTGGAAGGACAAAAAACTCATGATGATGACTGCGTGTGGTGATGGCCGCCGCAGGGTGTACGAGTCCGCTGACAAGGGGGATTCGTGGACGGAGGAACTCGGGACACTCTCGCGCGTGTGGGGCAGCAAAAAGGGAAATGAGAAGGCCGTTGGAAGCGGGTTCATAACAGCGAAGATTGACAACAGGGACGTGATGCTCGTCACTCTGCCGGT
>NW_891700.1:0-654 GCF_000209065.1 Trypanosoma cruzi | reverse complement strand
CCCTGAACTATCCGCTGCTTGGAGGAATTTCGCGAGCTCTTGCCCACACGGGTGCTGCACTCGGCTGATCGTTTTCGAGCGGCCGCTGCATCACACGTTGTGGTCCAAATTTTTGTTTCCGATTGTGAATGGTGGGAGTCAGAGGCACTCTCTGTCAATATCTGTTTGCGTGTTCACACACTGGACACCAAACAACCCTGAACTATCCGCTGCTTGGAGGAATTTCGCGAGCTCTTGCCCACACGGGTGCTGCACTCGGCTGATCGTTTTCGAGCGGCCGCTGCATCACACGTTGTGGTCCAAATTTTTGTTTCCAATTATGAATGGTGGGAGTCAGAGACACTCTCTGTCAATATCTGTTTGCGTGTTCACACACTGGACACCAAACAACCCTGAACTATCCGCTGCTTGGAGGAATTTCGCGAGCTCTTGCCCACACGGGTGCTGCACTCGGCTGATCGTTTTCGAGCGGCCGCTGCATCACACGTTGTGGTCCAAATTTTTGTTTCCGATTGTGAATGGTGGGAGTCAGAGGCACTCTCTGTCAATATCTGTTTGCGTGTTCACACACTGGACACCAAACAACCCCTGAACTATCCGCTGCTTGGAGGAATTTCCCGAGCTCTTGCCCACACGGGTGCTGCACTCGGCTGA
>NW_891699.1:0-654 GCF_000209065.1 Trypanosoma cruzi | reverse complement strand
GCGCCTTTTTCGCCGTTGGTGGAGAAAGAGGTTTCGCGACTGAAGCCTGTGAATCACGCGAATGGAGAAATCCAAATCCTTTTACGGGAGTTGAACCTACGGGAAGAGCTGTACGGAGTTGCGGTGGGCAGCGGTGACATTGCCTATGCGTTGGGAAAAGCACACATTTTTGAAGTGGACATGGAGACTGCCACCAAAAAGGCGGTGATGGATCTTGCGTCGAAGACAGTTGTGAGGTACCCGGTAATCGCCTATCACCACGAGGCGAAGTTGTTGCTTGCCCCTGCGAAGCAAAACTGCCTCGACCTCATCTCCACCAACACCCGCAAGAGTATTCTGCCGAAGGTGTGGGAACCACATGGGGGATTGGTCCCGACAACAGCCTTTTTTGTGCAGTTTCATGCCTTTGAAAATGAGTCCGCTGGAAACATATTTATTGTCACAGGTGCCTGTGGCAACACGGAGCTCCGTCTCTGGTGCTACAATACGACGAAGCAGACATTTTCACTTATGCAAGATCTTTGCATCTCGGTCGAAAGCGTTGCTGAAACGACGTCAGCTTCAAATGAAAAGGAGGAATTTTTCCTGGTCAGCTATACGCCTACGGAGGAATACATCACGTTGTGCTCAAGACGTCATCCACTTGCAGTTGTG
>NW_891698.1:0-654 GCF_000209065.1 Trypanosoma cruzi | reverse complement strand
TTTCGCGAGCTCTTGCCCACACGGGTGCTGCACTCGGCTAATCGTTTTCGAGCGGTCGCTGCATCACACGTTGTGGTGTGAATTTTGTTTCCGATTATGAATGGTGGGAGTCAGAGACACTCTCTTTCAATATCTGTTTGCGTGTTCATGCACTGGACACCAAACAACCCTGAACTATCCGCTGCTTGGAGGAATTTCGCGAGCTCTTGCCCACACGGGTGCTGCACTCGGCTAATCGTTTTCGAGCGGTCGCTGCATCACACGTTGTGGTGTGAATTTTTGTTTCCGATTATGAATGGTGGGAGTCAGAGACACTCTCTTTCAATATCTGTTTGCGTGTTCATGCACTGGACACCAAACAACCCTGAACTATCCGCTGCTTGGAGGAATTTCGCGAGCTCTTGCCCACACGGGTGCTGCACTCGGCTAATCGTTTTCGAGCGGTCGCTGCATCACACGTTGTGGTGTGAATTTTTGTTTCCGATTATGAATGGTGGGAGTCAGAGACACTCTCTTTCAATATCTGTTTGCGTGTTCACACACTGGACACCAAACAACCCTGAATTGTCGGCTGCTTGGAGGAATTTCGCGAGCTCTTGCCCACACGGGTGCTGCAGTCGGCTGATCGCTTTCGAGCGGCGAAGCATCACACGT
>NW_891697.1:0-654 GCF_000209065.1 Trypanosoma cruzi | reverse complement strand
GGCTGCCCCCCCCCCCCCCCACGTTGCGTGTCCACCACCTCCTTCGGGCCCCCTCATTTTCGCTTCATGGCTGCTATTGCCTGCATCTTTGTTTTGTTTTGTGTTTTCTCCGTCTCGTTCCGTTTATTCGCCTTTTTTCCGCGTATGCCGCGCTTCTTCCTGTGTTTTCCGGTGTTTTTGCTTTGCTCGCACACTCGGCTGCATTTGCTGTTCCACACTCGCCATGTGCGTCTTTTCCGCCCCCTGACGCCGTCCACGGCGCTATCCCGGGGCCGACGTCCCGGACCCTGACCCCTCCCCAGTGTGGCCTGGGAGGGGGGGGGGGGGTTTTTGTACACGGTCCCAAGTGCCGCGAAGGACCCCTCATCAAAATTGAAAACCGTTGTGGAACACAACTCCTTTCAACTAACGCTATTATTGAAACAGTTTCTGTTTCAAATCCTGTTTGTGATAATTATTTACACAGGTTCTGTTTCAAAACCTGTTCGTGATAAACTTTTCCAATTTTGTCTTAGTCATTTTTTTTGATTTATTTTTTAGGTTTCAAGAAAGACGTCGGAAAACCTTTAACCTATAAGCCGGTGCTGATCCGACGCCGTTTCGAAACCTACTCGAGCAAAACTTTTTTTTTTGTCATTTGACTAGTGTTATTTT
>NW_891696.1:0-654 GCF_000209065.1 Trypanosoma cruzi | reverse complement strand
CTCGCGAAATTCCTCCAAGCAGCGGATAGTTCCGGGTTGTTTGGCGTCCAGTGTGTGAACACGCAAACAGACATTGAAAGAGAGTGCCTCTGACCACCACCATTCATAATTCGAAACAAAAATTTAGACCACAACGTGCGGTGCAGCAGCCGCTCGAAAACGATCCGCCGAGTGCAGCACCCCTGTGGGCAAGATCTCGCGAAACTCCTCCAAGCAGCGGATAGTTCCGGGTTGTTTGGCGTCCAGTGTGTGAACACGCAAACAGACATTGAAAGAGAGTGCCTCTGACCACCACCATTCATAATTCGAAACAAAAATTTAGACCACAACGTGCGGTGCAGCAGCCGCTCGAAAACGATCCGGCGAGTGCAGCACCCCTGTGGGCAAGATCTCGCGAAACTCCTCCAAGCAGCGGATAGTTCCGGGTTGTTTGGCGTCCAGTGTGTGAACACGCAAAAAGACATTGAAAGAGAGTGCCTCTGACCACCACCATTCATAATTCGAAACAAAAATTTAGACCACAACGTGCGGTGCAGCAGCCGCTCGAAAACGATCCGCCGACTGCAGCACCCATGTGGGCAAGATCTCGCGAAACTCCTCCAAGCAGCGGATAGTTCAGGGTTGTTTTGGCGTCCAGTGTGTGAACACGCAAAC
>NW_891695.1:0-653 GCF_000209065.1 Trypanosoma cruzi | reverse complement strand
CACCATTCATAATTCGAAACAAAAATTTAGACCACAGCGTGTGGTGCAGCAGCCACTCGAAAACGATCCGCCGACTGCAGCACCCCTGTGGGCAAGATCTGGCGACATTCCTCCAAGCAGCGGATAGTTCAGGGTTGTTTGGCGTCCAGTGTGTGAACACGCAAACAGACATTGACAGAGAGTGTCTCTGACCACCACCATTCATAATTCGAAACAAAAATTTAGACCACAACGTGCGGTGCAGCAGCCGCTCGAAAACGATCCGCCGACTGCAGCACCCATGTGGGCAAGATCTCGCGAAACTCCTCCAAGCAGCGGATAGTTCCGGGTTGTTTGGCGTCCAGTGTGTGAACACGCAAACAGACATTGAAAGAGAGTGTCTCTGACCACCACCATTCATAATTCGAAACAAAAATTTAGACCACAACGTGCGGTGCAGCAGCCGCTCGAAAACGATCCGCCGACTGCAGCACCCCTGTGGGCAAGATCTCGCGAAATTCCTCCAAGCAGCGGATAGTTCAGGGTTGTTTGGCGTCCAGTGTGTGAACACGCAAACAGACGTTGAAAGAGAGTGTCTCTGACCAGCAACATTCATAATTCGAAACAAATATTTAGACCACAGCGTGTGGTGCAGCAGCCGCTCGGAAAACGAT
>NW_891694.1:0-653 GCF_000209065.1 Trypanosoma cruzi | reverse complement strand
AACAATCGAGCACATTTGCGTTGTCCCCTGGAAAACGAAAGCGACATGTTTAGGGTGCGCCGCCGCAGCGTGGATACCTCGATTCGTCGTCATATATCTCTCGTACGGGGCCGCAGCCGCAGCGTGAATACTTCGATTCGTCGTCATATATCTCTCGTACGGGGCCGTCGCCGCAGCGTGGATACATCGATTCGTTGTCATGTATCTCTCGTTCGGGGCGGACCGCCGCAACTTGGATAATTCGACACGTCGTCATGTATCTCTCGTCCGGGGCCACCGCCCTACTCTTTTTTATTCCCTGCGGCGGCCAACCCCGGCAGTAAGGACAAAAAATAGGATCGCGTTTTTTTTTAATGCTTTTCCTGTTTGGGGGGGCGGATCTTTGTTTTCTATGATTGCCCCCCCCCCCTTTTTTTTGTCTATTCCAGGTTGGTTTTAGGAGGCTTGATGTGCCTGCTGGGTGATCGCCGGCTTTTTTATTGGTGATTGCGTATTTTTGGCTTACCGGTGTGCCGCTCAGTGCCATTTTGTTTTACTTCTTTTCTGCTTATTGGGGCGTGTTGTTATTCGTCACGCGTCAGCACACAACTAGCAACATGTCAAAAAAACAAAACGCAGGCTTCTTCGCCCCTCGCGAGAACCTCCGCAGCCAC
>NW_891693.1:0-653 GCF_000209065.1 Trypanosoma cruzi | reverse complement strand
TCGAATTATGAATGGTGGTGGTCAGAGGCACTCTCTTTCAATGTCTGTTTGCGTGTTCACACACTGGACGCCAAACAACCCGGAACTATCCGCTGCTTGGAGGAATTTCGCGAGATCTTGCCCACAGAGGGTGCTGCAGTCGGCGGATCGTTTTCGAGTGGCTGCTGCACCGCACGTTGTGGTCTAAATTTTTGTTTTGAATTATGAATGGTGGTGGTCAGAGGCACTCTCTTTCAATGTCTGTTTGCGTGTTCACACACTGGACGCCAAACAACCCTGAACCATCCGCTGCTTGGAGGAATGTCGCGAGATCTTGCCCACAGGGGTGCTGCACTCGCCGGATCGTTTTCGAGCGGCCGCTGCACCGCACGTTGTGGTCTAAATTTTTGTTTCGAATTATGAATGGTGGTGGTCAGAGACACTCTCTGTCAATGTCTGTTTGCGTGTTCACACACTGGACGCCAAACAACCCTGAACCATCCGCTGCTTGGAGGAATTTCGCGAGATCTTGCCCACAGGGGTGCTGCACTCGGCGGATCGTTTTCGAGCGGCTGCTGCACCGCACGTTGTGGTCTAAATTTTTGTTTCGAATTATGAATGGTGGTGGTCATAGACACTCTCTTTCAATGTCTGTTTGCGTGTTCACACACTGG
>NW_891692.1:0-653 GCF_000209065.1 Trypanosoma cruzi | reverse complement strand
CTTCATCACTTTTGGTATATCACGCTGTGAGACGGTGGGGGTGGGGCTTGGGGCGGAGGGTGCACGCCTGAGTTGGATGGATGGCATGGGCCAGTGCGAAGACTTGGCCCTTTACTGGAACGACGGGCGAGTGACCCACAATTTTGGAGGCCTGTTCACGGAGAAGACGGGCTGCTCGTTCACCTCCAACGCGTTGATCAAAGTTGAGTTGGACTGCGAGGAGAACATCGTGCGATGGTCGCTCTCGGGCGAGCAAAGTGTGGCCGTCGTTCGCCTTCCGCCAAAGACGAGTTTCGCGTTTGCAGCGGTGCTCGTGGGACCATCCGAGGTGCGGATATTACGCGGGGAGTAGCTTTTATTACTGTGTGTTTTATTATTATTATTTATTTATTTATTGGTGGGTACTTTTGTCGCCTTTCCCTCTTTGCGGGTGTGCGGTGGTCGCCGGTATGTGTTCTCCCAGTTTATCTCTGCGTCCTACGACACTCCCCGAGAACAGTTTTTCTTTTTGCTTTCTTTTTCTTTTCTTTTTTTTTTTTTCTTTTTTTTCTCTATTGGCGTCGGAGCAGCGGCAGGGTTTTCGCCTTCATTGTTATCATAGTTATTATTATTATTGTTTGGGGATTAGGAGGAGTCGGGTCGGTGGAAGAAGT
>NW_891691.1:0-653 GCF_000209065.1 Trypanosoma cruzi | reverse complement strand
GCACGGCATGTGTGTGCATGTGTGTGTGTGTTTGTCAGCGCCTATACTTGCAGAGCAGCTGTGCGCCACAAGAGAGTCTGAAGAAAGCAACGGCAGAGAGAGGCAGATAGCACACACGCAAATTACTCATATCATCACACACACACACACGCAGCCGCGGAATGGGTGCACTCACCCACAAAATCAAAAAGAAAAACAAAACAAAAAGCCGAAGCGTGGGACTACCAGCGCACACACACTCTCATTGCTCCCGTAAAGCAAAACACACACACAGGGAGAGAGAGAGAAGGGTCGCCCACTCAATGCAATGAAAACAAAACAGAAACAGTTACGGTGCTCCGCCCATGCAGCCAGGCAGGACGGCAGCGGTGCGTGTCGTGCAAAAGAGAGCACCAACGGGCCTGCATGGGTGTGCATGCATATATACAATGGGCACATTATTGTGTGTGCTTCGTGGGGTGAGGCGACGACGAGAGTCCATGCAAGGGGACACACACACAGAGAGAGAAGGAAGTGTGTGTATGCGGGCGGTGCATGGCTCTCTCACACTCACTCTCACTGCGGCCACCACCGCAGCCGCAGCCGCACAAACCACGAAACAGATGGAATCAGTGCGATTGCAGAACTCGCACACCGTCCTGCAAACCAGAAGT
>NW_891690.1:0-653 GCF_000209065.1 Trypanosoma cruzi | reverse complement strand
AGAGCGATGTGAAGGCAATGTGCGTGTGGAAGAAGCGCGATCAGTCAGTTGAGGCGCAGGTGGAATACTGGCAGGAGGTAAGAGGCTACATGGATGGGATGGGATCCATCCTCCGCGACCTGTTCAGTGAGAGAGATACTAATGCACGCCTTTCCGCTGCGAGGGAGCCGTGGAATGGATTGCCTCATCAAATGCTCATGAACGCGTTGGCGTGAAAAGTGGGGAAATGCGGTACAGTGATGGTCCGTCGCACAAACCCCTGAAGATCATTTGGGTGATGGGGCATAAAGGGAGCGGGATATTCCTCGACACTGCGGTCCCCACTGCGAGCGGGCGCAAAATATTGATTTGTTTGGTAACGATGACACCGCCGGCCGATGTCTTGAAGCACTTAATGCATGGCGAGGAATGCATTTTGTGGAGGTCGCTGGATGTGTTTGGCGCGGTCGCACCCACGAATGGGGGCGCTGTGGAGTGAATCCACCCTAAGCTCAAGGGGCTGACTTCTCCGCCAGGGCGACGGGAGCCAAAGCGCACCGCGCTGCAAATATGTAACCGAGGGCGCCCTGCTCATCCTTGTAGCCTCAGAGCCGAGCTTCCTCAAAGCATTCTTAGCCCCCTCTTCATGCTCCCGCGCATTCTTAGCGTCATTC
>NW_891689.1:0-653 GCF_000209065.1 Trypanosoma cruzi | reverse complement strand
AAAAAAAAAAGGAAAGAAAAAAAAAACGATTTGGCGGGAATTTCATTTCGTTTCCTCTGGAGTACAATACGACCGTGTTTTTGAGTTCATACATACTGTCCACACAGAAAAAACAACAAAAAAAAACCCATTGTTCCACGAGCCCACACAACATTCTTCACATTCCATGCGGCATCCGGCCTGTTCCTCCACTCCTCCTTTCGTGCAGTCCGTGGGACGCACGGCAATGAGGCCGGCACCGCGTGTGGGTAACAAAAGCAAAAGCAAACAAGAGGGGGAAACACATCGCTCATGACGGTGCGCAGCAAGCGACCATTTGGGGGAAAACACACAGGGGTGCTGATTATTTCAACAGAGCACCAGCAAAAAAAAAAAAAAAAGAAATGAAATGAAATGAAAAAGTAAAAAAAACAAAAGAAATTAAAAAAAAAAAAAATGAAATGAAAAAAGAAAAAAAGAAAAAAAAAAGAAGTATTCTTGACAAATTTGAGTGCGTAGTGCTGGGAAGCTGCACATTTGTTGTTCCACGAAAAGCCGCAATTCCACCCTCCCTCACACCTCAGCAGAGGGCCGCAGTGCCCCACAGCCCCAGAAGCAACAACAACACCCGAGACACACACACATGCACGGTGCTGTCACCAATTAGAGCCATG
>NW_891688.1:0-653 GCF_000209065.1 Trypanosoma cruzi | reverse complement strand
GCACTCTCTGTCAATATCTGTTTGCGTGTTCACACACTGGACACCAAACAACCCTGAATTATCCGCTGCTTGGGGGAATTTCGCGAGCTCTTGCCCACACGGGTGCTGCACTCGGCTGATCGTTTTCGAGCGGCTGCTACATCACACGTTGTGGTCTAAATTTTTGTTTCCAATTATGAATGGTGGGAGTCAGAGGCACTCTCTGTCAATATCTGTTTGCGTGTTCACACACTGGACACCAAACAACCCTGAATTATCCGCTGCTTGGAGGAATTTCGCGAGCTCTTGCCCACACGGGTGCTGCACTCGGCTGATCGTTTTCGAGCGGCTGCTGCATCACACGTTGTGGTCCAAATTTTTGTTTCCAATTGTGAATGGTGGGAGTCAGAGACACTCTCTGTCAATATCTGTTTGCGTGTTCACACACTGGACACCAAACAACCCTGAATTATCCGCTGCTTGGGGGAATTTCGCGAGCTCTTGCCCACACGGGTGCTGCACTCGGCTGATCGTTTTCGAGCGGCTGCTGCATCACACGTTGTGGTCTAAATTTTTGTTTCCAATTATGAATGGTGGGAGTCAGAGGCACTCTCTGTCAATATATGTTTGCGTGTTCACACACTGGACACCAAACAACCCTGAATTATCCGCTG
>NW_891687.1:0-653 GCF_000209065.1 Trypanosoma cruzi | reverse complement strand
CCTCGGGCGTTAGATATATGACGACTTACAGTAGTAACCACGCTGCGGCTGCGCATCCTAAACACGTCTTTTTCGTTTTCCAGGGGACAACGCAAATGTGCTCGATTGTTCGAAGATCGACATTAATACTTTACGTGAAAAGGAGTCGCGCGACCGCATTTTTTTAGCTCAGTGGCAAACACGCTCACAATGTCATCCGGGGACGCGGGTTCGATTCCCGCAGAAGCCTAAGTTTTTTCCATTTTTTTTTTTTTTGAATTCTTGTTTCATATTGCTTTTTAAACTTCTGGTTTGCAGGACGGTGTGCGAGTTCTGCAATCGCACTGATTCCATCTGTTTCGTGGTTTGTGCGGCTGCGGCTGCGGTGGTGGCCGCGTGAGAGTGAGTGTGAGAGAGCCATGCACCGCCCGCATACACACACTTCCTTCTCTCTCTGTGTGTGTGTCCCCTTGCATGGACTCTCGTCGTCGCCTCACCCCACGAAGCACACACAATAATGTGCCCATTGTATATATGCATGCACACCCATGCAGGCCCGTTGGTGCTCTCTTTTGCACGACACGCCCCGCTGCCGTCCTGCCTGGCTGCATGGGCGGAGCACCGTAACTGTTTCTGTTTTGTTTTCATTGCATTGAGTGGGCGACCTCTCTCTC
>NW_891686.1:0-653 GCF_000209065.1 Trypanosoma cruzi | reverse complement strand
TTCAGCATTTCCTGAAAGGGGACCTCCTTTCTAGCTAGATCCTCTTCGCGCGTAAATACAAAACTACGACCATCGGCGCTGAGCTGCCAATTGTGGCACCGTCCAATCTGCTTCACTTCCTCCGCCGAGTCAACCATAAGAATTTTCTGTGCCTTGTCTATGGAAAGAGTGTTGTACGAACGAGGGATGCATTCCGCCACCTCCTGCCGCACGGTGGATTCCAACATCCCTACGATAGGAATGTACTCGTTTGAAGGTGCTTGGTGGCGGGAATTGAGAAGCTTCTTGTAGCTTCCCTCCATCAAGTAACGCTCGAGGAGAACGGCAAAGCGAATGTAAGTGTTCGTGCCGTGAATTTGGTTGGGTATTTTCTCCAGCTCGGAGTGAAATTGCGCAATGCGATTGCGGACCAGCAGACGAACCAAATTGAGTCCAAGGATGAGCAGGTACAACGGGGATTCAGGAAGCTCACTGCTATCAATATCCGTGTAGTACACATTGAGTTGGTTAAAATAGAGCTCAAAGCTATCAAGGTCCCCGAGGCGCGCACTGACCAACACGCCGTGCTCCAGCACCTCACGGGTGAGTGTTAACTCCTCCGATCGTGTCCGGCTATGTGCTGTGGGGTTGAGAAACGTTGGCAGCAGAATAAG
>NW_891685.1:0-653 GCF_000209065.1 Trypanosoma cruzi | reverse complement strand
CATGCTTCCAAAGAACGAAAAAAAAAAAAAAAAAAAAAAAAAAGAAGGAACAAGGACCAGGAAGAAAAGAGAAAACAGGAGAGTCGACATCATTTTTTGGCCGAAAAAAAAAAAAAAAGGAGATCTGAGAGCTCTTTTCAAGTTGTGTTGAATTTCCGAGGGGACAAGGAGGTGGAGTGGCACGGGGCTTCCCACTGCTGCACTTAAGAGACATGAAACTTGTCGCTCTCCGACGTGTTTTAGTGATGATTTGATTTTATTTTCTTTTTGTTGTTGTTTGCATTTGTATCGTCTTTTTTTTTTTTTTTTTTGCGGTCGCTGCAGCCTTCAATTTCTTCTTTTTGCTTTTTTTTTCCCCCATGCCTTTTTTTTTTTTTTTTCCTTTTTTTTCATTTATGCTTGCAGTGATGTGTGACTCACCACTGAACTGTTGATGTTTCTTTTTTTGCTGTTTTATTTATTCCCTTGTTCTTCCTTTCGGGGCCGTCTTCTTTTTTTTTTTTTGCGTTTTCCCCCAATTTTTTTTTTTTTTTTTTGGGGGGGGGACCGGATGAATCGGTTTGCAAAACCCCCAAAAAAACGGGCCACAAACAACAACCACAAAAAAAAAAAAAAAAAAAAAAAGCGAAAGCCAAAAAAATACAATGGCGAAA
>NW_891684.1:0-653 GCF_000209065.1 Trypanosoma cruzi | reverse complement strand
AACGAGGGGTGGAGGAAGAGGCCGAGTGCCTCATGAAATGTGAGGGATTTCGTGTGGACACGTGGAACACTGCGATCTTTTTTTTCTCTCTGTAAGAAACATATGGAGATGCACAATTCCTGCTGCGCTGAGGGATACATAAAATGAAAGTCCACTGAGGCGATTTTTTTTTTTTCCTTATTATAATTAATTAATTATTTATTTATTTCTGCTGAATCTACGCCTTTTTTTTTGGTTTTCTGTATTTGGCAATTCGCTGCGGCTTGTTTTATTATTTGCTGTGTTGAATGCCACTATGTGTCTTTTTGTCCCATTGGGTGTCCCACTGCTAGCTGTGCAGTTGACACTCCCTCATTACTTTTTCTTTTCTGCTAGAGGCATCGATAGTCCGCGACGATGATTGTTTGTGTTTACCCATTGCGATGGTACGAGGGTGACTGGGCGCCCTGATGAGTGCAGTCGGAAGGGAGCGGATGGTGTGCGCCGTGCCTCACTGTGAGTGTGGGACGCCACCCACCAAGACCTGCTGTGAGGCGTAACGCTATTCCTTCGGGGCAGGGGTAAGTAAAGGACTGTGGTGGAATTGGATGCGCCTCGTTCCTCTTGTAGCGGCCGTGGGTGTGCTGTTCGCATTGCTGTTTTGCGGTGCGATG
>NW_891683.1:0-653 GCF_000209065.1 Trypanosoma cruzi | reverse complement strand
AGAGAGTGTGAGCACACAGGCGGCAGCCGTGGAAGACGCAAACCAGCACCTACATCCATCCTCGCCTCAGTCTGACACAGCAAACAAACCGACAGCAAACAACATGCGGTGAGTAGAGGGGGTGCTGCAACAACACGCCAAGGCGTGATTGTTTGTATTTTGGAACGGCAGAATAAACGACCCCGTCGCCCTCCTTCAGCAATGCCGTGGAATTGCGTTCATGCAAGATGTCCGGATCAGCGCCGCACGAAGCAGCAATACTCTCCACTGTCTTTTTTTTCCTCGCATTTTGTGACGTCAGCGGTGCGCGCCGTGTTTTCCCCCGCTTTCCTTCTTCAAAGGAGAAGACGGCACCCACGGCCCCTTGCACACGTCTCCCCCTCCCGTTTGTGTCGCCAGCATTTCCCTCGCCTTTGTCGCGTGCGGCGGCGCTGCCCGGTGGGAGGATCCCGGTGCTCGGGCCGGCCGGCGTCTTCTTCTGGGCGGCCGCGCCATGGGCGTGGGGTGTCTTCCCCGCGTGCGCCCCCGGCGCGCCGGCCGCCCTCCCCCGGCCGCGGGGCGTGGTCCCGCCGCCCCCCCGGCGGCGCGCGCCGCTGCCCGGCCGCCCGCGGCGTCGAAAAGTTCGGTGGCCGCCGGGTCGGCCCGGCGTCGGC
>NW_891682.1:0-652 GCF_000209065.1 Trypanosoma cruzi | reverse complement strand
GGGCAGCGGAATACTGGAGGATAGTCAAAGGATGCATGGATAAAGTTGGGCCGATTCCACGTTACATCTTTGATGCGAATAAGTTTATTCCACACTCTGCTGCCATTCAGAGTGCCTTGGATGGGGTCCAGTCCCGGGATGGTGAAAAGCACTTTACAGATGGGGGAGTGAGACTGTGGTATTCTGAGGATCCGTCTCAAAAGCTGGTGAGGGCTGCCCGAGCACGAGGAGAATTCGGTGCTGAGGGATTTCTGAACGCACCGATACCCCTTTGCCTCGTGCATCGAATACCGCACTATTTCTGGAAACGTGATGAGTGAGAAAGATGTTTTTTTTCTGTTGCTGGTATTTGGAAAGAGGAGTACTCTTTTGTCTGAATGTATGGGAAGGGTTTGACTTGCGCGCATTCATGTTTTGGGGAGTTTGTCAGTGCATTAGTAGAGGAGCTCAAGGAGCTGGTGCCACCAGCACGTCGTGGAGGACGGTATGCACTGCTGAGGGCGAACCCTGAAGGGCACCCCGCCGAGTTATATGTGTATTGGCTTCAATGGAATACCATACAAATAATGCTATAAAGCATTGGCTGCTGTGCATACCGGCGGTTGGATACTTTCCGCTGGTGGACGCCTTTTTTTCTTCGTGGAGCCAAATC
>NW_891681.1:0-652 GCF_000209065.1 Trypanosoma cruzi | reverse complement strand
CTGCTGCACCACACGCTGTGGTCTAAATTTTTGTTTTGAATTATGAATGGTGGTGGTCAGAGACACTCTCTTTCACTATCTGTTTGTGTGTTCACACACTGGACGCCAAACAACCCTGAATTATCCGCTGCTTGGAGGAGTTTCGCGAGATCTTGCCCACAAGGGTGCTGCAGTCGGCGGATCGTTTTCGAGCGGCTGCTGCACCGCACGTTGTGGTCTAAATTTTTGTTTCGAATTATGAATGGTGGTGGTCAGAGACACTCTCTTTCACTATCTGTTTGCGTGTTCACACACTGGACGCCAAACAACCCTGAATTATCCGCTGCTTGGAGGAATTTCGCGAGATCTTGCCCACAGGGGTGCTGCACTCGGCGGATCGTTTTCGAGCGGCTGCTGCACCGCACGTTGTGGTCTAAATTTTTGTTTCGAATTATGAATGGTGGTGGTCAGAGACACTCTCTTTCAATGTCTGTTTGTGTGTTCACACACTGGACGCCAAACAACCCTGAACTATCCGCTGCTTGGAGGAGTTTCGCGAGATCTTGCCCACATGGGTGCTGCAGTCGGCGGATCGTTTTCGAGCGGCTGCTGCACCGCACGTTGTGGGTCTAAATTTTTGTTTCGAATTATGAATGGTGGTGGTCAGAAGCAC
>NW_891680.1:0-652 GCF_000209065.1 Trypanosoma cruzi | reverse complement strand
GCAAACAGACATTGAAAGAGAGTGTCTCTGACCACCACCATTCATAATTCGCAACAAAAATTTAGACCACAGCATGTGGTGCAGCAGCCGCTCGAAAACGATCCGCCGAGTGCAGCACCAATGTGGGCAAGATCTCGTGAAGTTCCTCCAAGCAGCGGATAGTTCAGGGTTGTTTGGTGTCCAGTGTGTGAACACGCAAACAGACATTGAAAGAGAGTGTCTCAGACTCCCACCATCCATAATTCGAAACAAAAATTTAGACCACAACGTGTGGTGCAGCAGCCGCTCGAAAACGATCCGCCGAGTGCAGCACCCCTGTGGGCAAGATCTCGCGAAGTTCCTCCAAGCAGCGGATAGTTCAGGGTTGTTTGGTGTCCAGTGTGTGAACACGCAAACAGACATTGAAAGAGAGTGTCTCAGACTCCCACCATCCATAATTCGAAACAAAAATTTAGACCACAGCATGTGGTGCAGCAGCCGCTCGAAAACGATCCGCCGAGTGCAGCACCACTGTGGGCAAGATCTCGCGAAGTTCCTCCAAGCAGCGGATAATTCAGGGTTGTTTGGTGTCCGGAGTGTGAACACGCAAACAGACATTGAAAGAGAGTGTCTCTGACCACCACCATTCATAATTCGCAACAAAAATTTAGAC
>NW_891679.1:0-652 GCF_000209065.1 Trypanosoma cruzi | reverse complement strand
GCCAAAAAAGGCGGCAACGACGCCAGCAGCAGGAGCAGCTCTCTCTCTCTCTGTTGCCTCCGCAGAAGTAAATATTCCACCAGCCACAGCTGACTGTGCCATCGTGACACTCCATGTACGTCTTGGCTGCGTCAACACATCCTGTTCCCTGCTGCGCCTCGAAAGATGCCTCACTCCGTCCACTAAATGCATCGATGTGGGCCGTGCCTCGGCTGTGAGTGAGGACCACAGCGATGTGCGGGTCACCGAGTCGCAGCATGTTTGTTGTGACGTTGTTGCATGGCACCTGCACACACACACACGCAGCGCCTGCATCCCTCCCTGTTGTGTTCGCCCTCTGCCGGAGTGGCCACACACACGGGCAGCAGCAAAATCACTTCACCCTCGACGGTCCAAAATCAACACCGACATCCCTCGCGACGCAAAGATCTCAGCTGCCAGCACGGGCCTCCTGTCGCTCTGCCATCGACGCCGAAACACAGCACAGCGCACGCACTTATTTTCCTCGTGTTCCGCCAGCCGTTTGCTTCACACATTCCTCGACGGGCCGACACCCACAAAAGCACGCCACAAAAGGCCACCGTGATCGAACAAGCTCTTGCGATGGGCGTCGGTGCGTGCATGGATCCGCTGCTCACACGTGCTGGGAGGC
>NW_891678.1:0-652 GCF_000209065.1 Trypanosoma cruzi | reverse complement strand
GCCACGGACAGCGAGGCTCTAGCGGCGCAAAGGACAAGCGATCCCAGCCACAGCGCAGTCGTGCCGACCAAGAAAGCGATATACCGCCGCTGTGCACACACCTCGGAGGGCCGCAGCTGCATGGCACCAGTGATGCGCACAACTGTCAACAGCGGGACGGCATGCAGTTTCCTTCGTCCGTGCCTCACTCCAACAACAAAAGCAGCACAGAAGGCCGCCATGGTCCCTGTAGCAACAAATTCCTTTCGGGAATAGCCGTGACGACATCCTTCGGTGGGTGCCGCGGCCGGGACCAATGCTCTCCGCAACGGGGACGGATGCCCCCTCGCAATCCTTGTCCAGTAATTGCCGGTGGGACCGTCCTGCTCCACACCCTCGCCTCGCCGTCCCACAAAGCCACCGGAAGGAGACTGCCGGCGGCGGCGGATATCGCGCACACCTGCGCGTGGCCACGGCAAGCAACGCTTCCCTCATCGTGCGGTCGAGTGGCCCACGCAATCGTCGCCCCGTCCGTGCATGGGACCCAACGGACACCGCCCTTTTCGACCACTGTAAGACGCACCTGCATGACAAGGCACCCCAACGCCGCATGCATGGCAGCACTCAGACACGTCTCCTCCGGGTCCCTCGCATCTGTCGTGTTCGTGGGAGG
>NW_891677.1:0-651 GCF_000209065.1 Trypanosoma cruzi | reverse complement strand
GTCTCTGACTCCCACCATCATAATTGGAAACAAAAATTTGGACCACAACGTGTGATGCAGCAGCCGCTCGAAAACGATCAGCCGAGTGCAGCACCCTCGTGGGCAAGAGCTCGCGAAATTCCTCCAAGCAGCGGATAGTTCAGGGTTGTTTGGTGTCCAGTGTGTGAACACGCAAACAGATAGTGACAGAGAGTGTCTTTGACTCCCACCATTCATAATTGGAAACAAAAATTTGGACCACAACGTGTGATGCAGCAGCCGCTCGAAAACGATCAGCCGAGTGCAGCACCCTCGTGGGCAAGAGCTCGCGAAATTCCTCCAAGCAGCGGATAATTCAGGGTTGTTTGGTGTCCAGTGCATGAACACGCAAACAGATAGTGACAGAGAGTGTCTCTGACTCCCACCATTCATAATTGGAAACAAAAATTTGGACCACAACGTGTGATGCAGCAGCCGCTCGAAAACGATCAGCCGAGTGCAGCACCCTTGTGGGCAAGAGCTCGCGAAATTCCTCCAAGCAGCGGATAGTTCAGGGTTGTTTGGTGTCCAGTGCACGAACACGCAAACAGATAGTGACAGAGTGTGTCTCTGACTCCCACCATTCATAATTGGAAACAAAATTTGGACCACAACGTGTGATGCAGCAGCCGC
>NW_891676.1:0-651 GCF_000209065.1 Trypanosoma cruzi | reverse complement strand
ACTGCGGCTGCTGCTTGTCCCTTTCCGCTGCTTCTTCTGCTTGCCGCTGCCGCCGCGGTGCCAACACTCAGCAGTGGGTGCAAGAGAGAAAGGCCTATATCAACTGGCATGTTCCTATCAGTATATACATACACTCTGCTTGTCTGTATACTTTGTACCAGGGACATGCTGTATGCACTCTCCCTCTTTTGCCGGTTGCTAATGTGGCGGCACCACGCGTGCATTATGGGTTGGGATCAGAAATTGTTTGACTTCTTCTGGAGAATACTGTGCTGTGTTTGTGTGCGTGTGCGAGGGATCTGTGTGGTTTTGATTTCCCTATTTTTATTTGCCTGCTTTGGCATTGTGTAATGATACTTCCCTTCTCCATTATGTGTGTTCTGAAGTGTTGCTAGGGCACCGGGAGTGGATGCCTGTGGACGCACGCCGTGCATTATGCGCTACATTGGTGGGAGGGGAGACTGACATAACTGGCGGGATTGAGTACGGCGCATTTTTGCCCACAGACCCTGCAGCTGCAGCAGTACGAGTGGCGCTTTGCATATGGACGTGTGGATTGTTTCTCTCTTGCGAGCCTTTTTTACTGCATGTCATTCTCCGCTCGGGTACCGTGCCCGTGGCAGCAGCGGCGGCATCAAAAGGGCTGTGTGC
>NW_891675.1:0-651 GCF_000209065.1 Trypanosoma cruzi | reverse complement strand
GGACCACAACGTGTGATGCAGCAGCCGCTCGAAAACGATCAGCCGAGTGCAGCACCCGTGTGGGCAAGAGCTCGCGAAATTCCTCCAAGCAGCGGATAGTTCAGGGTTGTTTGGTGTCCAGTGTGTGAACACGCAAACAGATATTGACAGAGAGTGTCTCTGACTCCCACCATTCACAATTGGAAACAAAAATTCAGACCACAACGTGTGATGCAGCGGCCGCTCGAAAACGATCAGCCGAGTGCAGCACCCTTGTGGGCAAGAGCTCGCGAAATTCCTCCAAGCAGCGGATAGTTCAGGGTTGTTTGGTGTCCAGTGTGTGAACACGCAAACAGATATTGACAGAGAGTGCCTCTGACTCCCACCATTCACAATCGGAAACAAAAATTTGGACCACAACGTGTGATGCAGCAGCCACTCGAAAACGATCAGCCGAGTGCAGCACCCGTGTGGGCAAGAGCTCGCGAAATTCCTCCAAGCAGCGGATAATTCAGGGTTGTTTGGTGTCCAGTGTGTGAACACGCAAACAGATATCGACAGAGAGTGTCTCTGACTCCCACCATTCACAATCGGAAACAAAAATTTAGACCACAACGTGTGATGCAGCAGCCGCTCGAAAACGATCAGCCGAGTGCAGCACCCGTGTGGGCA
>NW_891674.1:0-651 GCF_000209065.1 Trypanosoma cruzi | reverse complement strand
GCTAGTGCTTCCCTCCATCAGGATTTCCTTTACGGTGCTGTTCATGGTCCACTGTGGTTGCTGCGCCTCCACTCTTATGTGTGTCGCAGCGGGTTGATCCGTGACATCCTCAGACTCCGGCCTCGCTCTCCTCCGAGGACCTCCCTGCGGCACAGCAGACGCTTGATTTCCAGGCATTGCTTCCCTTTGTTTTCTTGGTTGGATTGAGTTAAAGCTGAATACTGACCAACAAACGAGAGAGGAATAAAAAAGAAAATCATCACAGAAATGACTCGCAGCCAAAACAAGAGAGTCATCCACACAGTATTCGATAAAAACCAAATGCACAGGTACCACCGCAACGACGAGGAGAATTAAAAACAAAAGTTTGCATGCCTAAAAAAAACAACAAAAAATAAGAAATAATAAAGTGAAGCTGCACATTGCAAAAAATAGCATTACTTCGTGTGGTTCTTTCTCTTGTTGAACTTTTGGGCGGCCATAAGAAGTCTTGCACGCTCCGCACGAGCCCTGTCCTTCGCAAGAGAACGGGTCGAGAGGGCAACTCTGAGTTGCTTGCCACGGAACTCTGCACCGTTCTTCTCCTTCACAGCCCTTTGCGCGGCAGCGGGAGTGTCCAGATAGACGTATGCGTAGTTGTTGCGGTACGTG
>NW_891673.1:0-651 GCF_000209065.1 Trypanosoma cruzi | reverse complement strand
AACTATCCGCTGCTTGGAGGAATTTCGCGAGCTCTTGCCCACAAGGGTGCTGCACTCGGCTGATCGTTTTCGAGCGGCCGCTGCATCACACGTTGTGGTCCAAATTTTTGTTTCCGATTGTGAATGGTGGGAGTCAGAGACACTCTCTGTCAATATCTGTTTGCGTGTTCACACACTGGACACCAAACAACCCTGAACTATCCGCTGCTTGGAGGAATTTCGCGAGCTCTTGCCCACACGGGTGCTGCACTCGGCTGATCGTTTTCGAGCGGCCGCTGCATCACACGTTGTGGTCTAAATTTTTGTTTCCGATTATGAATGGTGGGAGTCAGAGGCACTCTCTGTCAATATCTGTTTGCGTGTTCACACACTGGACACCAAACAACCCTGAACTATCCGCTGCTTGGAGGAATTTCGCGAGCTCTTGCCCACAAGGGTGCTGCACTCGGCTGATCGTTTTCGAGCGGCCGCTGCATCACACGTTGTGGTCTAAATTTTTGTTTCCGATTATGAATGGTGGGAGTCAGAGGCACTCTCTTTCAATATCTGTTTGCGTGTTCACACACTGGACACCAAACAACCCTGAACTATCCGCTGCTTGGAGGAATTTCGCGAGCTCTTGCCCACAAGGGTGCTGCACTCGGCTGTATC
>NW_891672.1:0-651 GCF_000209065.1 Trypanosoma cruzi | reverse complement strand
GAGTCCAGCGCGACACCGCCACCGACGAGCTCCAGCACGGCGCCGTCCACCGCCACCGTCCGCCCACCAGTCACCACGGTCACGAGGGCAACGCCGGACACAACCAGCACGGACCGCACGAGACGCAGGCCCGACAGCACCAGCACCGGTGCGTACGGCGAGGACCGCGAGCCGGGAAGATACACAAGCGGCGTCGACGTCGCGGCAACCAGCAGGGAGTCCGTCACCGTCAGCACAGACCCCGCGGGAAACGTGCCGGTCAGCACAAGCGCACCGTTCAGCGCCTCCACATTGCACACGGACAGCTCCACCGGCCCGCTCTCGTCGCTCCACGCCGCCACCGCACCGCGCAACGCTCCACCGCCCATCACGTACAGCACGGCGCCGTCACGCAACGACACGTTCTGCACAACGATCCGCACGCCATCCCGCGCCATCCACGGCACGTAGAGCACCGGACTCACGCCGTCCAGCACAACGTGGCGCAGCGTCACCTCGCTCGCGCCAGCAGGCACAACGAACACCGACCGCACCGTCACGCTCTCGCGGACAAACACACTCGACGCGGTGCCCACAGCGGGCGGCAGTGCAGGAGCTCCCACAGGCACGCACGCCTCGCCGTACCCGCCGCTGCCGCACGCGCACACGCAC
>NW_891671.1:0-651 GCF_000209065.1 Trypanosoma cruzi | reverse complement strand
AAATACCGTTTTATGGTAGATGACAAGTTAAACACCTCTGTGCTGTGGAGAGCAAATCCATTGACAAGGTACAAACCACGATCTCGCATCTTCCCAATGTAGAGAAAAGGTGCTATTCGTTTTCGCAGTGCACAGCCATCCCACAATTCTTTCAGGCGCAGCGCAGACAAATTAAACTCCAAAGCGGTATCCAGAGCATTCCAAATTTTTTCAGGATCCCAGCTCTCGCCAAAGGCAGCTTCAAAAGCAGAAATTGCATCCCCGCCAATAGCATATTGAGAAGGTGTCTGCTTCACGGCGTATCTAAAAGTATCGGCTTGAAGTTCTTCCCACACATGTCGCAGTGCTGGCGCAATGGCTCTTACCCTTCCCCCTGCCTCAACCCGTATCTTGTGGCGCTGCAGAAAGTCCGTGATGTAAGCCGTTGTAAGCTCTTCTCCCTCAGTAGACAAACATTTGGGATTTACAAGGAGAAACGCATAGTTGCGCCTGGGTGTCTTGGTGGCGGTGGCAGCGGCAGGAGAAGAAGGAGGAGAGACGACACCTGCAGCTTCATAGTTTGCCACACCATCTCTACCGCCGGCTCGTTGGTGTTCTTATACGTGCTGGTCTTCTCAATGGGAGTCCCTTGTCTGGAAAGGGGCGGCCGAG
>NW_891670.1:0-651 GCF_000209065.1 Trypanosoma cruzi | reverse complement strand
TTTATTGTGACACACAACTTTTTATGGTCATTAAGTTGAAATGCCTGAAATAAAATATCATAAATTAGATGATATAGTGATATTATGGTCTGTGTCATATTAAATACGTCAAAAAGCCACACATATCTTGTAGTGAGTTCGGGTCGCCGTCACCTGTCAGTCCACCTTCTCCTTTCCTCTCCTCTAATACTGCCTCCCGTCTATAAGTGGAAGACGAGGGCTAGGTGACTGAAATATTCTTCACCGTCACCTGATGAACAGCAAATGTGTGAACACGGATATTATTCTATCCTCCACAAATTAGGTTACCCCCTGAGGCCGTGTTTAGTTGTTTTGGCAAAAAAAAAATTAACGTATACGGATACACATTTGAAGTATTAAAGGTAGACTAATAATAAAATAAATTACAGATTCCGCCTATAAACTGCGAGACGAATCTATTAAGCCTAATTAATCCGTCATTAGCAAATATTTATTGTAGCACCACATTATTAAATCATGGCGTAATTAGGCTCAAAAGATTCGTCTCACAATTTACATGCGAATTGTGCAATTGGTTTTTTTTTTCATATTTAATGCTCCATACATGTATACAAATATTTGATGTAACGAAAAAGTTAGAAGTTTGAAGGGAACTAAACACAGCCTGAG
>NW_891669.1:0-651 GCF_000209065.1 Trypanosoma cruzi | reverse complement strand
CATAGAGTCATCATAATAGGCGGATAATCGTCATGTAAATTTCGCGTGCCCCGATGATCGCGTTGGAAAAGTGTGCATCCAAGCTCCATCTTCTTCTGTACGGTGATCTGAACACAAACATCGGGAATACCCTTGACAAAGTTACCCTTGACTCGGCAATCCATACCAGATGAACGAAGAAAAACCACACCGCAGCCATTGAAGTACTTCTGAACATCACCCCAAGACATCCAGAAGGTACCGGGCTCTGGTTCACCCTGATCACACGCCTTAGCAATATCTGGATATTGCGACCACTTGGAATCGTTAGCGCTCCAGTCCCCCTTCCACTCCACATCGGAAGACCATGGATTGCGGATCTGCAAAAGAGAAATTTCTTCCGATTTAAAATGGCGGACCTTCCTTACTGTGTACATATATCCCATCATTAGGCCCATTTCTTTATATTTTTTCTCCTTCTCTTCGTCCTGAGGGTCTCGAACGGGTGTGTTAATGCTGATAATGTATCCACTGCGGTGATAACGCTCCAGACGCTCAATCAACTCCGTGTCTCCCGTTTCCACATCACTCGCAAAAGATTCATCATAGCGTGTCGTTGGACAACCTGTAAGGTCCTGTAAGGCAAGTAATGGGTCACCAACAATGATGTTT
>NW_891668.1:0-651 GCF_000209065.1 Trypanosoma cruzi | reverse complement strand
CCCCCCCCCCCCACGTTGGGTGTCCGCCACCTCCTTTGGGCCCCCTCATTTTCGCTTCATGGGTGGTATTGCCTGCATTTTTGTTTTGTTTTGTGTTTTTTCCGTCTCGTTCCGTTTATTCGCCTTTTTTTCGGGTATGCCGCGCTTTTTCCTGTGTTTTCCGGTGTTTTTGCCTTGCTTGCACACTTGGGTGCATTTGCTGTTCCACACTCGCCATGTGGGTTTTTTTCGCCCCCTGACGCCGTCCACGGCGCTATCCCGGGGCCGACGTCCCGGACCCTGACCCCTCCCCAGTGTGGCCTGGGAGGGGGGGGGGGGGTTTTTGTACACGGTCCCAAGTGCCGCGAAGGACCCCTCATCAAAATTGAAAACCGTTGTGGAACACAACTCCTTTCAACTAACGCTATTATTGATACAGTTTTTGTACTATATTGGTACGGGAAGCTTCCAACCCGCCTTTGGCGGTTATGTTTGGTCAATTTTTTTTGACCGGGGTTTACGGACCCCTTTTTTTTTTTTTTTTTTTTTTGTGGGTCTGTCCGCCATATCCATATACCCCTATATATATATACCCATATATATATAGCCCCGTACCCCCTTGTGCGGCTGCCCCCCCCCCCCCACGTTGCGTGTCCGCCACCTCCTTCGGGC
>NW_891667.1:0-651 GCF_000209065.1 Trypanosoma cruzi | reverse complement strand
GATTAAGGATCAACGCTGCGGCATCACCTACATTTCTTTCTTCCCGCGTGCGACCACGTAGCGCTTTAATAATGCGCTTTCCAAAATTGCCGCAATGCATCCGTAAAGCATTCAAGGTGTTCACTCGGCGACATGCACATACGCGCCCGGCTATCATCCAGGTACGACTGTGAAAAGAGCAAAGCAATTGTCAACACAGACGCATCCTTACGTCGTGCCACGTGATAATGATATCCTTTTCCACTTGCCCCGCCCCGCGCAAGACAATCCCGCAGCCGTATCGCCACACCCGCATGTAGTATGCGTGCAATGGCTGATTCATCCACCGGCGTCGCCTTCTCCACGGGCACAATAACTGCAGCTTTCTGAACAGAGGCGTGAATAAGCAGCTCACGGAGACGTGGGATACCTTCCGTCACGTGGGTCACCGTGGAACCGGCACTGTGGAATGTGTTAAGTGTCATTTGCGTAGACGGCTCTCCGGCGGCCTGTGCCGCAAGAAGACCAACAGGTTCCCCGGGGTCACAGAAAGCCTTTACACGTCGGCTTGTGGCAAGTTCCGAGAGAACATCACGATAATATGCAATACTTTCTCTACGCTTCTCTGCAAGTTTCTCCTGCACTTGTCCCTGCGCCTTCCAGCGTGCCAAC
>NW_891666.1:0-650 GCF_000209065.1 Trypanosoma cruzi | reverse complement strand
GTTCGAAGATCGACATTAATACTTTACGTGAAAAGGAGTCGCGCGACCGCATTTTTTTAGCTCAGTGGCAAACACGCTCACAATGTCATCCGGGGACGCGGGTTCGATTCCCGCAGAAGCCTAAGTTTTTTCCATTTTTTTTTTTTTTGAATTCTTGTTTCATATTGCTTTTTAAACTTCTGGTTTGCAGGACGGTGTGCGAGTTCTGCAATCGCACTGATTCCATCTGTTTCGTGGTTTGTGCGGCTGCGGCTGCGGTGGTGGCCGCGTGAGAGTGAGTGTGAGAGAGCCATGCACCGCCCGCATACACACACTTCCTTCTCTCTCTGTGTGTGTGTCCCCTTGCATGGACTCTCGTCGTCGCCTCACCCCACGAAGCACACACAATAATGTGCCCATTGTATATATGCATGCACACCCATGCAGGCCCGTTGGTGCTCTCTTTTGCACGACACGCACCGCTGCCGTCCTGCCTGGCTGCATGGGCGGAGCACCGTAACTGTTTCTGTTTTGTTTTCATTGCATTGAGTGGCGACCTCTCTCTCTCTCCCTGTGTGTGTGTTTTGCTTTACGGGAGCAATGAGAGTGTGTGTGCGCTGTAGTCCCACGCTTCGCTTTTTGTTTTGTTTTTCTTTTTGATTTTGTGGTTG
>NW_891665.1:0-650 GCF_000209065.1 Trypanosoma cruzi | reverse complement strand
GCAGCCACTCGAAAACGATTATCCGAGTGCAGCACCTGTGGGCAAGAGCTCGCGAAATTCCTCCAAGCAGCGGATAGTTCCGGGTTGTTTGGCGTTCAGTGTGTGAACACGCAAACAGACATTGAAAGAGAGTGCCTCTGACCACCACCATTCATAATTCGAAACAAAAACATAGACCACAACGTGTGGTGCAGCAGCCGCTCGAAAACGATCCGCCGAGTGCAGCACCGTTGTGGGCAGGAGCTCGCGAAATTCCTCCAAGCAGCGGATAGTTCCGGGTTGTTTGGCGTTCAGTGTGTGAACACGCAAATAGACATTGAAAGAGAGTGTCTCTGACCACCACCATTCATAATTCGAAACAAAAATTTAGACCACAGCGTGTGGTGCAGCAGCCACTCGAAAACGATTATCCGAGTGCAGCACCCCTGTGGGCAAGATCTCGCGAAATTCCTCCAAGCAGCGGATAGTTCCGGGTTGTTTGGCGTTCAGTGTGTGAACACGCAAACAGACATTGAAAGAGAGTGCCTCTGACCACCACCATTCATAATTCGAAACAAAAACATAGACCACAACGTGTGGTGCAGCAGCCGCTCGAAAACGATTATCCGAGTGCAGCACACCTGTGGGCAAGATCTCGCGAAATTCCTCCA
>NW_891664.1:0-650 GCF_000209065.1 Trypanosoma cruzi | reverse complement strand
GGTGTTCTTTCCTCGGCTCCCGATTGCTGCTCCGTGTTGTTGTCTTGCCTTCGAACGCCGTCACCCACTTCTTATTGTGGCTGCACGACAGTCCCATAGTATGATTGGACGCAGTGTGCGCCAGCACCGCAGTCAGTAGAGGCGTGTTCCCAGTCGGAGTCTCTTCTATGCTCACCGACGCCACAAGTGTGAAGTGGTGGCTCAAAAATACATGACGCACTTTATCACTCCGAGTGTTCACAGGCAATGATACCCTGGAGTCAGGCTCCGTCAACTGAAACCCATCTCTGAGCTTCTTTGCATTCGTAGTCACCGTTGCATTCAGGCAAAGGTACTCGTCGTTCCACGTGTCATCACTGGCCGCATTGGACAATACTGCCACCAGCCCCGCCGTGGGTATGGTCAAGTTGGAGAAGAAAACGTCCTTTTGCGCCCAGGTACTGAGGACGGAATTGATTGCACTCAGTTCCTCCGTCAGGCGGGAAAGTGAGATGACACGGCATTCACCGTTGCCCCTCGCTTGTAAAAGATGCAAACTGCCATCCGAGTGCAGCAGGGTGCTGGCGAGCACCAATCCGCAGCATTGTCCACGGCAACCGGTCCAAAAGAAAACGTGCGGTTGCTGTCCGTGACCCAAAGGTGGAGTGCAT
>NW_891663.1:0-650 GCF_000209065.1 Trypanosoma cruzi | reverse complement strand
TGATTTTTCTACCTGATGATGCCGGCCACCTCAACCTAGTGCCAGGGTCTTGCGGTCTTCGCGAGAAGGAAAATAAGCATCTAGCGCCTTTCCTCGGAGTGCGTGGATGTGGTGCACTCGGCCAAGTATGGTCGTACCCGGCGACGCGCCACGCGATGCGCAGCCGCCCGCCCGCCGGCGACAGGCAAGCCACGGAAGAGCCGCGGGAGATGATGAAAATAGAAAAAAAAACGGTAGGAAAAAAGGCAAGAACAAATTTAAAAATGAAGCTCCGCAGGCCCTTTTCCGGATTTTGCCATGAAGCCTCCGGACGCCTCGCTTCCCCACATGTGGCGCGGAAACTGCGTCAGTAATTTTTCTTTTTTGCTGCGGCGCCCGCGCGCTCGGAGAGCCCACCCACCGCCCGCCCCGGCGCGGTGAAGAAGCGACTGGCGGCGCGCGGTGGCGGAAAAAAAAAAAAATAGTGGGAAGGGTACGGCACCCCGGGTTCCAGCGCCATCACTGATCGCCGTACTAACGAGGCCTGTGGCCGCTTAACTTCACAAATCGGACGGGATGTGGTGCACTCGGCCAAGTATGGTCGTACCCGGCGACGCGCCACGCGATGCGCAGCCGCCCGCCCGCAGAAGACAGGCAAGCCACGGAAGAGC
>NW_891662.1:0-650 GCF_000209065.1 Trypanosoma cruzi | reverse complement strand
TGTGTGCCTCGTGGGGTGAGGTGAGGGCGAGAGTCCATGCAAGGGGACACACACACAGAGAGAGAAGGAAGAGTGTGTGTGCGGGCGGTGCATGGCTCTCTCACACTCACTCCCACGCGGCCACCACAACAGCAGCAGCCGCACACGCAACAAGAAGAAGAAAAAGAGAGGAGGTGGTGTGGGAGACCGCGGTGCTGCCGTCACTGTCGCCAGCCGTCGCCGTGTCACCTGTTGCGGCGTTTGTGGTTGGCACTGTTTCCTTCGGATTGGCTTCTTTATTCTCATTTTGTTTTTCTTCTCGTGTCCCTGTACCATCAGATGCTGGGTCATTGTTCGGGATGCCCTCTTCAGTGCTCTTGTCAGCTTCATTATTGGCGAAATTACCGTTTTCCGTGGGTAGTGGTGGCTCTGTTTCTGCATGGCCGTCAGATGGTTCATTCTGCGAATTGGTTGTGATGGGGGCAACGCCCTCAGTTTGTGAATTGTTGTTTGACTTCATGTCGCTTTGGGGTAGTTGTAGCTGTTACACGGGCACGGTATCTTCATGGCTCTACTGTCCATTCACTCGTGCTTGTGTTGAATCTCCCTCTGTTTTTCTGATTTTTTTTCAGTGCCACTTCTGCTGGTGCTTTTATTAGTGATGGTGATGT
>NW_891661.1:0-650 GCF_000209065.1 Trypanosoma cruzi | reverse complement strand
TTCACGACTCACCTTATCACAGTAGCCGCATGACGATGGTGAGGGAAGAGGAGAAACAAACGAATACCATGGAAAAGAGCGGTGGTGGTGGTGGTGGTGGCTATGGTGTTGGCAGGGCACACGCCGTGGCCACCGGCAGCGTCTCTCCTCTGCGTGAAAAATACCCTTCTACGTGTCAGGAGCGTTTTCGGCCAACTTATTCCCACGACGCTGCGACCCTGACACCTGGGGAAAAGAGTGGGAGCAACAGTGAGCACCGACTCACAAAACACCAGGTGCGCGGCAGGCGGGTGACGTGCACGACCAATGGGCTGCTGGTCCTTTGCCGTAATGCGGAAGACGCGGTGGCAGAGATTTTTTACACCCAAGACGGTCACGTGCGATTCCTGATTGAATATCTTCGGCAGCGCCTGGGGAAGTTGCAGGCGGTGTGTGACGCCGTTGCCTTGTTGGACATGCTGACGGCCTTCGCCGTGTACTCTCGGCGCAACGGCTGTGTCCGACCGAAGTTATTGAAACCGGAGAGGCCTTTGGTGAGCGGCGGAGGCACTTATTTCTTGGAGGCCCGTCACATTGGCGGCCTGGCGACAGCAAACAGCATCCAATGGGGCGACAATGCCAGAGTCCTTCTTGTCACAGGGCCAAATGCT
>NW_891660.1:0-650 GCF_000209065.1 Trypanosoma cruzi | reverse complement strand
AGCAATGACTCCAGAGCCTTGGCGTGACCACAGAGGTTTTTTACGCAGAGCGCCGCCTCCCTTGCGCAGTCCTCAGAGCCATGCTGGATAATGTACAAAAGACATCCCGTAAAAGATGTAGTTGGCAAAGATGTCCCCTCGCCTTCAAGGCTGCAGCGCCACTCCGCAACATACCGAAGATTCTCTTCATTCGAAGAAGTACTGTTTCGAACTGCGAGAAGCGCATTCAAAACCGCATACGTGTTGGACACCGTATTCTCCGTCTTGTTGGTGCCGCTGCTGGGACCAGCTACAGTTCCCGCCGTTTCCGAAACGGTCTTACCGTCAACACCGTTTTTCGGTCGCTGTGAAAAAGCAAGCGGAGTCTTCTCCTCTATCAAACGCAAAAGTGCATCCATCCCGCCAAACTCCCGCAACTTCGTCCGATTTTCCTGGTTGTTCACCGTCAATGAAGAAATTGCCCCTGCAGCCTGCTCTAGAACAGCAGAGGGTTGGTCTGGCTCCCGCAGTAAACGACAAAGGAGCTCAAGACCACCTTCCTCGCGGGGCGCCACTTTGTCGTCACGTGAAAGATACCAGAGTGCAGATGCCACTGTCTCCTTCAGTTGTAATGATGGTAGCTGCTGTTGGGATGCCAATGGGCTAACGCT
>NW_891659.1:0-650 GCF_000209065.1 Trypanosoma cruzi | reverse complement strand
CGAATTCCTCCAGCAGCGGATAATTCCGGGTTGTTTGGTGTCCAGTGTGTGAACACGCAAACACACATTGAAAGAGAGTGCCTCTGACTCCCGCCATTCATAATTCAAAACAAAAATTTAGACCACAACGTGTGGTGCAGCAGCCGCTCGAAAACGATCCGCCGAGTGCAGCACCATTGTGGGCAGGAGCTCGCGAAATTCCTCCAAGCAGCGGATAGTTCCGGGTTGTTTGGTGTCCAGTGTGTGAACACGCAAACACACATTGAAAGAGAGTGCCTCTGACTCCCGCCATTCATAATTCAAAACAAAAATTTAGACCACAACGTGTGGTGCAGCAGCCGCTCGAAAACGATCCGCCGAGTGCAGCACCATTGTGGGCAAGAGCTCGCGAAATTCCTCCAAGCAGCGGATAGTTCAGGGTTGTTTGGTGTCCAGTGTGTGAACACGCAAACATACATTGAAAGAGAGTGCCTCTGACTCCCGCCATTCATAATTCAAAACAAAAATTTAAAGCACAACGTGTGGTGCAGCAGCCGCTCGAAAACGATCCGCCGACTGCAGCACCATTGTGGGCAAGAGCTCGCGAAATTCCTCCAAGCAGCGGATAATTCCGGGTTGTTTGGTGTCCAGTGTGTGAACACGCACTTTCC
>NW_891658.1:0-650 GCF_000209065.1 Trypanosoma cruzi | reverse complement strand
ATAACAACACCCCCCAATAAGCAAAAAAAAAATAAAACAAAATGGCGCTGAGCGGCACACCGGTTAGCCAAAAATACGCAATCACCAATAAAAAAGCCGGCGATCACCCAGCAGGCACATCAAGCGTCCTCAAAACCAACCTGGAACAGACAAAAAAAAAGAGGCAATCATAGAAAACAAAAATCCCCGCCCCCAAACAGGAAAAACATTAAAGAAAACGCGATTCTTTTTTTTGTCCTTACTGCCGGGGTTGGCCGCCGCAAGAAATAAAAAATGGTAGGGCGGTGGCCCCGGACGCTAGATACAGCACGACGTGTCGAATTATCCAAGTTGCAGCGGCTGCCCCGGACGTTAGATACAGCACGACGTGTCGAATTATCCAAGTTGCAGCGGTGGCCTCGGGCGTTAGATATATGACGACTTACAGTAGTAACCACGCTGCGGCTGCGCATCCTAAACACGTCTTTTTCGTTTTCCAGGGGACAACGCAAATGTGCTCGATTGTTCGAAGATCGACATTAATACTTTACGTGAAAAGGAGTCGCGCGACCGCATTTTTTTAGCTCAGTGGCAAACACGCTCACAATGTCATCCGGGGACGCGGGTTCGATTCCCGCAGAAGCCTAAGTTTTTTCCATTTTTTTTTTTTT
>NW_891657.1:0-649 GCF_000209065.1 Trypanosoma cruzi | reverse complement strand
GGCGTTGCGCAGCAATCAGCGGCACCATGCGCGCACGGCATACACAACAAAGTAAAAATAAAGAAGCACGGCAGCACTCAAGCACGGGGAAAAAGGTCCACATCGATTTTGCATTCCGATTGGCTAACAGACATCCTGATGGTGGTCGCGCCGCTGCTCTGCGGTGCGTGTGGCGTGTGACTGCAGTGGACAGAGGGGATGATGAGAGGGGTGAGAGACGCAGTGCGGCCCTCATCCATCTCGGTTGACTGTGACACCGGTGACGTCCTCCCGTCAGATCACCTGCAGCAAAGACCGTCGCCGTCAGCAGCGGTCGGCGCCTTCCCTCTCCCACTGGGGTGTAACTCCACCAACGCAGTCGCTCGTCTCCTCCCCCACCAACACAACGAGGGGGCAGCGGCAAAAGATGAGAAACGCACGGCAAGCACGCAGTCGCAGAGCTCCACTGCTGCCGCCATGGCCAAACAAGGTCGGCTGCAGGGCGCAAAAAGAAGAATAAACACCCCATCAAACGCTTTGGCACCACGTGGAATCCTCGCAACCGACACACAAGGCGAAGCGCCGTGAAGCAGGCACCAAAATCAAAGCTCCTACAACAAATTCATCGTGAAGCAAAAGAAAATATTATGCGAGCGCAGAAAAAATTCAC
>NW_891656.1:0-649 GCF_000209065.1 Trypanosoma cruzi | reverse complement strand
CGAGCGGCTGCTGCACCACACGCTGTGGTCTAAATTTTTGTTTTGAATTATGAATGGCGGGAGTCAGAGACACTCTCTTTCAATGTATGTTTGCGTGTGCACACACTGGACACCAAACAACCCTGAATTATCCGCTTCTTGGAGGAGTTTCGCGAGCTCTTGCCCACAAGGGTGCTGCACTCGGCGGATCGTTTTCGAGCGGCTGCTGCACCACACGCTGTGGTCTAAATTTTTGTTTCGAATTATGAATGGCGGGAGTCAGAGGCACTCTCTTTCAATGTATGTTTGCGTGTGCACACACTGGACACCAAACAACCCTGAATTATCCGCTTCTTGGAGGAGTTTCGCGAGCTCCTGCCCACAAGGGTGCTGCACTCGGCGGATCGTTTTCGAGCGGCTGCTGCACCACACGTTGTTGTCTAAATTTTTGTTTCGAATTATGAATGGCGGGAGTCAGAGGCACTCTCTTTCAATGTATGTTTGCGTGTGCACACACTGGACACCAAACAACCCTGAATTATCCGCTTCTTGGAGGAGTTTCGCGAGCTCTTGCCCACAAGGGTGCTGCAGTCGGCGGATCGTTTTCGAGCGGCTGCTGCACCACACGTTGTGGTCTAAAATTTTGTTTCGAATTATGAATGGGCGGGAG
>NW_891655.1:0-649 GCF_000209065.1 Trypanosoma cruzi | reverse complement strand
CGTCTTGCCGACATGGCTGCCGAAGTAAGGCGTCAGCATGATGCAAGTGAGGCTCTTATGCTGCGGATAGAAGACTTGCAGCGTTCTCTGAGACGACAGGAAGCGATGACGCAGCGAGCTCAGGATGCGCTCAGTGTGGAGCAGAAGGAAAAGGCACAGCTTGGGGAGTACATGGCCCTGGAGCGGCAGACATACCGCCAGCGACAGGAGCAAACCGAGACGAGTTACAAGGCGCAGCTGCAAGAAATAGAACGAGTTTGTGACCAGCATGTACGTGAGCGAGAAAGACTAGAAAGTGAGATTGCCCTCTGCCAGCGGGAATCGCAAAAGGAGGCCAAGCGTACACGTGAAGTGTGGATGCAGGAGAAACAGCAGCTTGAGGCAACTATTGAGTCTCTGCGTGGGGAGCTGATACGCGAGCATATGCGCTTCGACAAAGCACATGAGTCACACCAGCGAGTGGAGGCACTCCTTGTACGTGCCCGACGGGAGTTGGAGGCATCGCAGCACCAGGAGGTGGTACTTCAGGAGACGATCGCATCACTGCAGAAGGCGGCGGCCAAGCGGGATGCAACGCATTTGCGATTGGAGGGGGAGATCACACGACTGAGTGCTTCCGTCGCGGAGAGGGAGCGTGAGGCGGAGCGGT
>NW_891654.1:0-649 GCF_000209065.1 Trypanosoma cruzi | reverse complement strand
TGTATGAACACGCAAACAGATAGTGACAGAGAGTGTCTCTGACTCCCCACCATTCATAATGGGAAACAAAAAATTGACCCACAACGTGTGATGCAGCAGCCGCTCGAAAACGATCAGCCGACTGCAGCACCCGTGTGGGCAAGAGCTCGCGAAATTCCTCCAAGCAGCGGATAGTTCAGGGTTGTTTGGTGTCCAGTGTGTGAACACGCAAACAGATATTGACAGAGAGTGTCTCTGACTCCCACCATTCATAATCGGAAACAAAAATTTGGACCACAACGTGTGATGCAGCAGCCGCTCGAAAACGATCAGCCGAGTGCAGCACCCTCGTGGGCAAGAGCTCGCGAAATTCCTCCAAGCAGCGGATAGTTCAGGGTTGTTTGGTGTCCAGTGTGTGAACACGCAAACAGATAGTGACAGAGAGTGTCTCTGACTCCCACCATTCATAATCGGAAACAAAAATTTGGACCACAACGTGTGATGCAGCAGCCGCTCGAAAACGATCAGCCGAGTGCAGCACCCGTGTGGGCAAGAGCTCGCAAAATTCCTCCAAGCAGCGGATAATTCAGGGTTGTTTGGTGTCCAGTGTATGAACACGCAAACAGATAGTGACAGAGAGTGTCTATGACTCCCACCATTCATAATCGGC
>NW_891653.1:0-649 GCF_000209065.1 Trypanosoma cruzi | reverse complement strand
TGCCTTGTCAAACGCAGTCATCTCCCCAATTGCCTTGGTAAGCTCTGAAGTCAGCAAATTCATCGTCTCCTTCCAACTTCGCTCAACACGCTTCGAAGACCTCATCGCCTGGCGTGACAAGAAAGCCAAATGCTCCGCACGCCCCTCAGAAGCCCGCGCCAGCAACGCCTCTCGTTCTCGCTCCAGAGCCTCACGCTGTGGCAATTCTGCTGCTATGCGCTCTCTGATGCCGGCCAGACGCTTCTCATTCATGTATTGAAGCCGTGCAACCGCCAAAGATCTTCGCTCCATAAAGCCACGCCCAACTCTTCCTATCCATTGGGATGCCTCCTCCTTTGCCAATTTGCCCAGTGCCAACAGCGCCCGGAGTGTGCTCGAGCGTAGAAACACTTTGCTGCTTCCAAGCAACAACGCACCATCCATACAGCACGGGACAAACTCCGTCGCTAACACACAAGCCTCTCGAAACCGTGCACTGTAGACGGCAGCATTAAAAGCCGTACCATGTTTTAGTCGTGTTTGTTTATCGGAATAGGGACGGCGTAAAGGTGGTTTTCCTTCTTCACCTCGTGAACCAGAGAAATCAAGGTGTTTCCTGAAGATACCGTGCTGAAAGGCATCACAGCAATAGCCTCGCACTGCAAGGAAA
>NW_891652.1:0-649 GCF_000209065.1 Trypanosoma cruzi | reverse complement strand
GTTGTTTGGTGTCCAGTGTGTGAACACGCAAACAGATAGTGACAGAGAGTGCCTCTGACCCCCACCATTCATAATTGGGAAACAAAAATTTAGACCACAACATGTGATGCAGCAGCCGCTCGAAAACGATCAGCCGAGTGCAGCACCCGTGTGGGCAAGAGCTCGCGAAATTCCTCCAAGCAGCGGATAATTCAGGGTTGTTTGGTGTCCAGTGTGTGAACACGCAAACAGATATTGACAGAGAGTGCCTCTGACCCCCACCATTCATAATTGGAAACAAAAATTTAGACCACAACGTGTGATGCAGCAGCCGCTCGAAAACGATCAGCCGAGTGCAGCACCCGTGTGGGCAAGAGCTCGCGAAATTCCTCCAAGCAGCGGATAATTCAGGGTTGTTTGGTGTCCAGTGTGTGAACACGCAAACAGATATTGACAGAGAGTGCCTCTGACCCCCATCATTCATAATTGGAAACAAAAATTTAGACCACAACGTGTGATGCAGCAGCCGCTCGAAAACGATCAGCCGAGTGCAGCACCCGTGTGGGCAAGAGCTCGCGAAATTCCCCCCAGCAGCGGATAATTCAGGGTTGTTTGGTGTCCAGTGTGTGAACACGCAAACAGATATTGACAGAGAGTGCCTCTGACCCCC
>NW_891650.1:0-649 GCF_000209065.1 Trypanosoma cruzi | reverse complement strand
CTTGGAGGATTTTCGCGAGCTCTTGCCCACACGGGTGCTGCACTCGGCTGATCGTTTTCGAGCGGCTGCTGCATCACACGTTGTGGTCCAAATTTTTGTTTCCGATTGTGAATGCTGGGAGTCAGAGGCACTCTCTGTCAATATCTGTTTGCGTGTTCACACACTGGACACCAAACAACCCTGAACTATCCGCTGCTTGGAGGAATTTCGCGAGCTCTTGCCCACACGGGTGCTGCACTCGGCTGATCGTTTTCGAGCGGCTGCTGCATCACACCTTGTGGTCTAAATTTTTGTTTCCAATTATGAATGATGGGGGTCAGAGGTACTCTCTGTCAATATCTGTTTGCGTGTTCACACACTGGAGAACAAACAACCCTGAATTATCCGCTGCTTGGAGGAATTTCGCGAGCTCTTGCCCACACGGGTGCTGCACTCGGCTGATCGTTTTCGAGCGGCTGCTGCATCACACCTTGTGGTCTAAATTTTTGTTTCCAATTATGAATGATGGGGGTCAGAGGTACTCTCTGTCACTATCTGTTTGCGTGTTCACACACTGGACACCAAACAACCCTGAATTATCCGCTGCTTGGAGGAATTTCGCGAGCTCTTGCCCACACGGGTGCTGCACTCGGCTGATCGTTTCGAGCGG
>NW_891649.1:0-649 GCF_000209065.1 Trypanosoma cruzi | reverse complement strand
CCGACGGGGGAACAGTGTCTGTCCCGGTGCAGTTGGATCGTTGTTAGAGCGCATATATGCAGACTGTTCCGGTGAGATGTTGCAGAAAAGGCATTGGTTCGTGCAATCTCTCACGGCCCAGTATAGTCGGCCCCAGAGCTCAGATTCCCCGCACCTTGCCCTTGCGAGGTGTACCAGTTCCTGACGGTGTAGAACTTCCTGAGTGATCAGGTCCTTACCGCTGAGATCGGATGGCCTTGTGCCGCAAAGCAGGTAGCGATGAGTGTCTTGACGAATGGTACTACGCCACTTGTTGGTGAGCTGGGTAGTAAAACATGTCAGCAGATCCGTATGCCATAAAGGTGCGATTCCTTGCTCCGTGTATTGTCCACTTTCCATAGTCTGCGTCGCATACTGATCTGCAAGCTCGTTAGCATGTACTCCAAAATGTCCGTAGCAAAACTGCAGGTGCACGGACCAGCCGGCACACGTCAGTGTCAAGAGACGCTGCCAGATCTGATCCTCCGTCCAGTCTGTCTGACTGAGCGGGCCCTTGTTTAGAGCCGCTAGAAGAGACTGACTGTCTGTAACCACAAGCAGGGTTTTACGCCTGTGTCGGATACGGGGGATCATCAGCTTCTCTAGGGCTAGAAGCAGCGCACGGGATTCT
>NW_891648.1:0-649 GCF_000209065.1 Trypanosoma cruzi | reverse complement strand
CGAGAGTCCATGCAAGGGGACACACACACAGAGAGAGAAGGAAGTGTGTGTATGCGGGCGGTGCATGGCTCTCTCACACTCACTCTCACGCGGCCACCACCGCAGCCGCAGCCGCACAAACCACGAAACAGATGGAATCAGTGCGATTGCAGAACTCGCACACCGTCCTGCAAACCAGAAGTTTAAAAAGCAATATGAAACAAGAATTCAAAAAAAAAAAAATGGAAAAAACTTAGGCTTCTGCGGGAATCGAACCCGCGTCCCCGGATGACATTGTGAGCGTGTTTGCCACTGAGCTAAAAAAATGCGGTCGCGCGACTCCTTTTCACGTAAAGTATTAATGTCGATCTTCGAACAATCGAGCACATTTGCGTTGTCCCCTGGAAAACGAAAAAGACGTGTTTAGGATGCGCAGCCGCAGCGTGGTTACTACTGTAAGTCGTCATATATCTAACGCCCGAGGCCACCGCTGCAGCTTGGATAATTCGACACGTCGTGCTGTATCTAACGTCCGGGGCAGCCGCTGCAACTTGGATAATTCGACACGTCGTCCCGTATCTAACGTCCGGGGCAGCCGCTGCAACTTGGATAATTCGACACGTCGTGCTGTATAAAGCGTCCGGGGCCACCGCCCTACCATTTTTTATTT
>NW_891647.1:0-649 GCF_000209065.1 Trypanosoma cruzi | reverse complement strand
ACACGCAAACAGATATTGACAGAGAGTGCCTCTGACTCCCACCATTCATAATTGGAAACAAAAATTTGGACCACAACGTGTGATGCAGCAGCCGCTCGAAAACGATCAGCCGAGTGCAGCACCCTTGTGGGCAAGAGCTCGCGAAATTCCTCCAAGCAGCGGATAATTCAGGGTTGTTTGGTGTCCAGTGTGTGAACACGCAAACAGATATTGACAGAGAGTGCCTCTGACTCCCACCATTCACAATCGGAAACAAAAATTTGGACCACAACGTGTGATGCAGCGGCCGCTCGAAAACGATCAGCCGAGTGCAGCACCCTTGTGGGCAAGAGCTCGCGAAATTCCTCCAAGCAGCGGATAATTCAGGGTTGTTTGGTGTCCAGTGTGTGAACACGCAAACAGATATTGAAAGAGAGTGTCTCTGACTCCCACCATCCATAATTGGAAACAAAAATTTGGACCATAACGTGTGATGCAGCGGCCGCTCGAAAACGATCAGCCGAGTGCAGCCCCCTTGTGGGCAAGAGCTCGCGAAATTCCTCCAAGCAGCGGATAATTCAGGGTTGTTTGGTGTCCAGTGTGTGAACACGCAAACAGATGTTGACAGAGAGTGCCTCTGACTCCCACCATCCATAATTGGAAACAAAAA
>NW_891646.1:0-649 GCF_000209065.1 Trypanosoma cruzi | reverse complement strand
TTTCCCCCCTCCAACGGGAGAAGGGGATTTGCGGGCAAGATGGTCCTTGTGTTGAGCTACGAAACGTCTGTGCCTTGTGGAGTGAAGGAGGGGCCTCGTGGTTGTTTGATTTTGTGTGAGCGTGCATTTGGCGTCACCGTCATCGCGTGGGGAAATGGAAACCAAGGCAGCCGTTTCGTATGGCGATGAAATGTGAGCGGGGGAACAAAAAGGAAAAAAAAAAAACTGCACCGCAACGAGGATTAGAGAATTGGTGCGCAGAAAATATTGCTGACTGATGCAGAGAAGCCATTTGCGTGCTTGTGATTTATTTATGTATGTACCTTTGTTTTTTTTTCTTTTTTATTCTCTCTCTCTCTCTTTCTGGGTGTGTATTTGTGTGTGCTGGACGGCAGCGAATGAAAAATGGGGTGGAGGGAATATTTTAAGACGGCGCACCACTTGTCTGCTATTTCACTTATTCCGAATGCGTATTTTTTGGTTTTGCTTCTCTTTTCCTTTTTTCTTTTAATCTTCTTGTTTGATGTGTGACTCTCTCAATATTTTGTTACTGCGTTGAATGCATTAATTGTGGAGTTTGTTAGCATTGTTTTTTTTTTTTTTTTTTTTTTTTTGGGGGGGGGGGGGTTTGTTTGGTTTGCCCCTTTGA
>NW_891645.1:0-648 GCF_000209065.1 Trypanosoma cruzi | reverse complement strand
CACCAAACAACCCTGAACTATCCGCTGCTTGGAGGAATGTCGCGAGATCTTGCCCACAAGGGTGCTGCACTCGGCGGATCGTTTTCGAGTGGCTGCTGCACCACACGTTGTGGTATAAATTTTTGTTTCGAATTATGAATGGTGGTGGTCAGAGACACTCTCTTTCAATGTCTGTTTGCGTGTTCACACACTGAACACCAAACAACCCTGAACTATCCGCTGCTTGGAGGAATTTCGCGAGCTCCTGCCCACAAGGGTGCTGCACTCGGCGGATCGTTTTCGAGTGGATGCTGCACCACACGTTGTGGTCTAAATTTTTGTTTCGAATTATGAATGGTGGTGGTCAGAGGCACTCTCTTTCAATGTCTGTTTGCGTGTTCACACACTGGACACCAAACAACCCTGAACTATCCGCTGCTTGGAGGAATGTCGCGAGATCTTGCCCACAAGGGTGCTGCACTCGGCGGATCGTTTTCGAGCGGCTGCTGCACCACACGCTGTGGTCTAAATTTTTGTTTCGAATTATGAATGGTGGTGGTCAGAGGCACTCTCTTTCAATGTCTGTTTGCGTGTTCACACACTGGACGCCAAACAACCCTGAACTATCCGCTGCTTGGAGGAATTTCGCAGAGATCTTGCCCACATGGG
>NW_891644.1:0-648 GCF_000209065.1 Trypanosoma cruzi | reverse complement strand
TGTTATCGTCCCGCATAAGGTGTTATCGTCCCGCATAAGGTGTGTTATCATCCCGCATAAGGTGTGTTATCATCCCGCATAAGGTGTGTTATCATCCCGCATAAGATGTGTTATCATCCCCCATAAGGTGTGTTATCGTCCCCCATAAGGTGTGTTATCATCCCGCATAAGATGTTATCATCCCGCATAAGATGTGTTATCATCCCCCATAAGGTGTGTTATCGTCCCCCATAAGGTGTGTTATCATCCCGCATAAGATGTTATCATCCCGCATAAGGTGTGTTATCATCCCCCATAAGGTGTTATCATCCCGCATAAGGTGTTATCATCCCGCATAAGGTGTGTTATCATCCCGCATAAGGTGTGTTATCATCCCGCATAATATGTGTGTTATCATCCCGCATAATATGTGTGTTATCATCCCGCATAAGATGTGTTATCATCCCGCATAAGGTGTGTTATCATCCCGCATAAGATGTGTTATCATCCCCCATAAGGTGTGTTATCGTCCCCCATAAGGTGTGTTATCATCCCGCATAAGATGTTATCATCCCGCATAAGGTGTTATCATCCCGCATAAGGTGTGTTATCATCCCGCATAAGGTGTGTTATCATCCCGCATAATATGTGTGTTATCATCCCGACATA
>NW_891643.1:0-648 GCF_000209065.1 Trypanosoma cruzi | reverse complement strand
TGGATGTATGTATATATTTCCCCTACCTACCTACCTACCTTTAAATAAATAAATAAATAAGAAAAAAAAAAAAAAAAAAAGAAGTGAAATAAAATAAACTAAACCTTCTCTTTATAATATAATTGTTTGTCTATTTTTGCTTCTGACTGCTGGCGAGAGCGAGTTATTTCCTTGGAAAGAAAAGAGAGAAAAAAGAACCCATCTACTCACTCAACCCCCTCTGGCGGGCGCAGAGACGGCAGGCCAAAGCCCGCTTCTGGCACCTCTTTATTTACGCCAATTCGGAAACGGCATTGAGTGGCAGATGTACAGAACCCCAAAAAAAAAATGTAATGCATTTTTTGCTGTTTTCTCTCAGAACGCGTTGTCTTTGCGCCGTGGCTCTTCTTTTCTTCTCATATTTTTTTTTTTTTTTTTAATTATTGCTTCTCCTTGTCATTTTTTTTTTTTTTTTTCTTTTTCTTTTCTTTTCTTTTCTTTTCTTTTTTTTTTTTTTTTTTTTTTTTCCAATTGTTTATTTGAAAAAAGACGTTTTTCTCGTCTGGGTTATCTGCGCTGGGCTGATTCCGTGGTGGAATGAATGTATTGCAAAGAGAAGGCGGTGAGGTGGGGGCTGCAGCACGCCGACATGCAGGGCGAGCAGGAGGC
>NW_891642.1:0-648 GCF_000209065.1 Trypanosoma cruzi | reverse complement strand
AAAACGGGCATGACGTCGTCTCCACCGGTGACAAGTCATATCGTTACTACCAGGTGCGCCAGCGACACGGATCGCGAGAACGCACGGTTGAGCCAAAATAAATCCCTACTTCTTCGGCGCCTTCTTCACGGCTTTCTTGGGTGCCTTCTTTGCCGCATGCTTCTTGGCACTCTTGGTAACAGCCTTCTTGGCTGCTGCAGGCTTCTTCTTGGGGGCGGCCCTCTTCTTCGCAGCAGGCTTCTTCACGGCTGGTTTCCTAGCAGTCTTCTTGGCGGGAGTCTTCTTAGCCACTGCCTTCTTCGGCGCGGCCTTCTTCGGCGAGGCCTTCTTGGGCGGAACGGCAGCGTCAGACATGTTTTGCGTTCTTAAATTCCTTTCGTGCACTCTCAGCAGGATCTTCACCAAACACAAAGACAAAACACAGGGAACGGGCAGGAGGAGCAGTGAGCGGACAGCACGCGGCACGAGAAATCGCACCAAAACAACACGGTAAGAAGAATGGGCACAAAGGACAGACCACCACAAACACGCCCTTCAAGTTCTCTATAGTGCTTTTCCAACAGCACCGTCGCGAATGCACACACGGAAGAAAGGCTGCTGCAGCCCCAGCACTGGGGGATGGAGAACAAAAACAAACAAAATAAAAAC
>NW_891641.1:0-648 GCF_000209065.1 Trypanosoma cruzi | reverse complement strand
TCAGAGACACTCTCTGTCAATGTCTGTTTGCGTGTTCACACACTGGACGCCAAACAACCCTGAACTATCCGCTGCTTGGAGGAATTTCGCGAGATCTTGCCCACAGGGGTGCTGCACTCGGCGGATCGTTTTCGAGCGGCTGCTGCACCACACGCTGTGGTCTAAATTTCTGTTTCGAATTATGAATGGTGGTGGTCAGAGACACTCTCTTTCAATGTCTGTTTGCGTGTTCACACACTGGACGCCAAACAACCCTGAACTATCCGCTGCTTGGAGGAATTTCGCGAGATCTTGCCCACAGGGGTGCTGCAGTCGGCGGATCGTTTTCGAGCGGCTGCTGCACCACACGCTGTGGTCTAAATTTTTGTTTCGAATTATGAATGTTGGTGGTCAGAGACACTCTCTTTCAATGTCTGTTTGCGTGTTCACACACTGGACGCCAAACAACCCTGAACTATCCGCTGCTTGGAGGAGTTTCGCGAGATCTTGCCCACAGGGGTGCTGCACTCGGCGGATCGTTTTCGAGCGGCTGCTGCACCACACGCTGTGGTCTAAATTTCTGTTTCGAATTATGAATGGTGGTGGTCAGAGACACTCTCTTTCAATGTCTGTTTGCGTGTTCACACACTGGACGCCAAACAACCCGGA
>NW_891640.1:0-648 GCF_000209065.1 Trypanosoma cruzi | reverse complement strand
GAGAGTGTCTCTGACCACCACCATCCATAATTCGAAACAAAAATTTAGACCACAGCGTGTGGTGCAGCAGCCGCTCGAAAACGATCCGCCGAGTGCAGCACCCTTGTGGGCAAGATCTCGCGACATTCCTCCAAGCAGCGGATAGTTCAGGGTTGTTTGGCGTCCAGTGTGTGAACACGCAAACAGACATTGACAGAGAGTGCCTCTGACCACCACCATTCATAATTCGAAACAAAAATTTAGACCACAACGTGTGGTGCAGCAGCCACTCGAAAACGATCCGCCGAGTGCAGCACCGTTGTGGGCAGGATCTCGCGAAATTCCTCCAAGCAGCGGATAGTTCCGGGTTGTTTGGCGTTCAGTGTGTGAACACGCAAACAGACATTGAAAGAGAGTGCCTCTGACCACCACCATTCATAATTCGAAACAAAAATTTAGACCACAGCGTGTGGTGCAGCAGCCGCTCGAAAACGATCCGCCGACTGCAGCACCCTTGTGGGCGGGAGCTCGCGAAATTCCTCCAAGCAGCGGATAGTTCAGGGTTGTTTGGTGTCCAGTGTGTGAACACGCAAACAGATATTGAAAGAGAGTGCCTCTGACTCCCACCATTCATAATCGGAAACAAAAATTTAGACCACAACGTGTGAT
>NW_891639.1:0-648 GCF_000209065.1 Trypanosoma cruzi | reverse complement strand
ATTTCGCGAGCTCCTGCCCACAATGGTGCTGCAGTCGGCGGATCGTTTTCGAGTGGCTGCTGCACCACACGCTGTGGTCTAAATTTTTGTTTCGAATTATGAATGGCGGGAGTCAGAGGCACTCTCTTTCAATGTATGTTTGCGTGTTCACACACTGGACACCAAACAACCCGGAACTATCCGCTGCTTGGAGGAATTTCGCGAGCTCCTGCCCACAATGGTGCTGCAGTCGGCGGATCGTTTTCGAGTGGCTGCTGCACCACACGCTGTGGTCTAAATTTTTGTTTCGAATTATGAATGGCGGGAGTCAGAGGCACTCTCTTTCAATGTATGTTTGCGTGTTCACACACTGGACACCAAACAACCCGGAACTATCCGCTGCTTGGAGGAATTTCGCGAGCTCCTGCCCACAATGGTGCTGCAGTCGGCGGATCGTTTTCGAGCGGCTGCTGCACCACACGTTGTGGTCTATGTTTTTGTTTTGAATTATGAATGGCGGGAGTCAGAGGCACTCTCTTTCAATGTATGTTTGCGTGTTCACACACTGGACACCAAACAACCCTGAACTTTCCGCTGCTTGGAGGAATTTCGCGAGCTCCTGCCCACAATGGTGCTGCAGTCGGCGGTTCGTTTTCGAGCGGCTGCTGC
>NW_891638.1:0-647 GCF_000209065.1 Trypanosoma cruzi | reverse complement strand
AATTTTTGTTTCGAATTATGAATGGTGGTGGTCAGAGGCACTCTCTTTCAATGTCTGTTTGCGTGTTCACACACTGGACGCCAAACAACCCTGAACTATCCGCTGCTTGGAGGAATGTCGCGAGATCTTGCCCACAAGGGTGCTGCAGTCGGATAATCGTTTTCGAGCGGCTGCTGCACCACACGCTGTGGTCTAAATTTTTGTTTCGAATTATGAATGGTGGTGGTCAGAGGCACTCTCTTTCAATGTCTGTTTGCGTGTTCACACACTGGACGCCAAACAACCCTGAACTATCCGCTGCTTGGAGGAATGTCGCGAGATCTTGCCCACAAGGGTGCTGCAGTCGGATAATCGTTTTCGAGCGGCTGCTGCACCACACGCTGTGGTCTAAATTTTTGTTTCGAATTATGAATGGTGGTGGTCAGAGGCACTCTCTTTCAATGTCTGTTTGCGTGTTCACACACTGGACGCCAAACAACCCTGAACTATCCGCTGCTTGGAGGAATGTCGCGAGATCTTGCCCACAAGGGTGCTGCAGTCGGATAATCGTTTTCGAGCGGCTGCTGCACCACACGCTGTGGTCTAAATTTTTGTTTCGAATTATGAATGGTGGTGGTCAGAGCACTCTCTTTCAATGTCTGTTTGCG
>NW_891637.1:0-647 GCF_000209065.1 Trypanosoma cruzi | reverse complement strand
GAAATCCTCCAAGCAGCGGATATTCAGGGTTGTTTGGTGTCCAGTGTGTGAACACGCACACAGATATTGACAGAGAGTACCTCTGACCCCCACCATTCACAATCGGAAACAAAAATTTAGACCACGACGTGTGATGTAGCAGCCGCTCGAAAACGATCAGCCGAGTGCAGTACCCGTGTGGGCAAGAGCTCGCGAAATTCCCCCAAGCAGCGGATAGTTCAGGGTTGTTTGGTGTCCAGTGTGTGAACACGCAAACAGATATTGACAGAGAGTACCTCTGACCCCCACCATTCATAATTGGAAACAAAAATTTAGACCACGACGTGTGATGCAGCAGCCGCTCGAAAACGATCAGCCGAGTGCAGTACCCGTGTGGGCAAGAGCTCGCGAAATTCCTCCAAGCAGCGGATAATTCAGGGTTGTTTGGTGTCCAGTGTGTGAACACGCACACAGATATTGACAGAGAGTACCTCTGACCCCCACCATTCATAATCGGAAACAAAAATTTAGACCACGACGTGTGATGTAGCAGCCGCTCGAAAACGATCAGCCGAGTGCAGTACCCGTGTGGGCAAGAGCTCGCGAAATTCCTCCAAGCAGCGGATAATTCAGGGTTGTTTGGTGTCCAGTGTGTGAACACGCAAACA
>NW_891636.1:0-647 GCF_000209065.1 Trypanosoma cruzi | reverse complement strand
GGTGTTATCGTCCCGCATAAGGTGTGTTATCATCCCGCATAAGGTGTTTTATCATCCCGCATAAGATGTTATCATCCCGCATAAGGTTTGTTATCATCCCCCATAAGGTTATCGATCCCGCATAAGGTGTGTTATCATCCCGCATAAGGTGTGTTATCATCCCGCATAAGGTGTGTTATCATCCCGCATAAGATGTGTTATCATCCCCCATAAGGTTATCGATCCCGCATAAGGTGTGTTATCATCCCCCATAAGGTGTTATCATCCCGCATAAGGTGTTATCATCCCGCATAAGGTGTTATCGTCCCGCATAAGGTGTGTTATCATCCCGCATAAGATGTTATCATCCCGCATAAGGTGTGTTATCATCCCGCATAAGGTGTGTTATCATCCCCCATAAGGTTATCGATCCCCCATAAGGTGTGTTATCATCCCCCATAAGGTGTTATCATCCCGCATAAGGTGTTATCATCCCGCATAACGTGTGTTATCATCCCGCATAAGGTGTTATCGTCCCGCATAACGTGTGTTATCATCCCGCATAAGGTGTGTTATCATCCCCCATAAGGTTATCGATCCCGCATAAAGCGTGTTATCATCCCCCATAAGGTGTTATCATCCCGCATAAGGTGTTATCATCCCGCATA
>NW_891635.1:0-647 GCF_000209065.1 Trypanosoma cruzi | reverse complement strand
GCGCTTTTCCCGTATCAGCTCTTCCTCGTCAGTTATTGAGTGGTCTATCGGAAGTTCCACGCCAATGGTGACCCGGTGTGCGGAGGCCGCAAACCAGGGAGGAATGGAGCTGCGAAAGAACCGCTCTTCGCGTGGTGAGCTCTGAGTGATGCCATAGTCCTTTGTGTACGCGTCTACGAAGGCATATAGCTCGTCCCGAGATAATGGCGAGATGCGGAAACCTGCGCGAGGCGGTGGCTCAGGCGGGGGTCTCCGCATCCAGTCCATCTGACATGCGCGTGTGTTCTCAAATATGGAGAGTCGCGCGCGCAGGCAGAGGACATGAAGCGGCGGCATATTAGCCTCTAGAAGTGCGGATTCCGGGTCAACAGTACTCGGAACTCCACTGACAATGCGTGTCAGGGTTGCATACGTCTTCTGCATCTCATTCTTCGCTGAATCCGTCGCTACTGCCCATATGAGCTCGCTGCCATAGCGTAATTTGGGAGCACCGTATCCGATGACGAACGTGCGTAGGTCATGTGGAGATGGTCCCGCCTCTTTATGCGCTATGCAGCGTAGCTGCGATATCCGTTGCGGAGTGGCAGCGCATTGCTTGGTAGCCGCCACATTTAGCGTCAGTTTTTTTTGAGATCCGACAAAGAAGC
>NW_891634.1:0-647 GCF_000209065.1 Trypanosoma cruzi | reverse complement strand
CCGGCAACCCTTTGTACATAAAAAGCAAAAGCAAATTCTTTTTCCCCAAAAAAAAAAAAAAAAAAAAAAAAAAAAAGTTGTATTTTTTTGTAAAGGTACAAAAAAAAAAAAAGGGAAAAGAAAGGGGAATACCTCCAGTTAAGCAGAAGGAATGCAGTCGTGCACCGATGGAAAGCAAAAAATGATGGGTGAGTAAAAAAAAACCCCGTCAACCACTCAAAAGTGGTTGCACCGCGTTCAATTCACATACGCCGAAAACATACACGTTGAACACATGAAACAAAAAAAAAAACAAAAAACGGGCACAATAACAAAACAAACTTAAAAAAAAACTGGAGGGTACACAACCTCATATAACACTAAGAAAAAGAAAAAAAAAAAAAAAAAAACAGACTGATCCAAGAGGGGAGGTAGAAAAAAAAACTCAGAGAACAGAGAAGAAACGATGAAACAGATGTGGAACACTCTACTTTTTAAATAAACATAAATATATATAGATATAGATAGGTAGATAACTAAAACTGTCAAGCAAAACCGGGAAGAAGAATCAGGAGATGACAAGCCAACGAGAAAAAAAAAAAAAAAGAGAAAGACAACTCCCAGCAAGCCAATTTATAGATTGATGAGAAGCAAGTTTTCAACAGGCA
>NW_891633.1:0-647 GCF_000209065.1 Trypanosoma cruzi | reverse complement strand
GAGGGGGAGGGGGGAAATTGCGGAATGCGTCATTGTTGGGGGGAGGGAGGCGGGAGTGCTCATGGGTTGCGGCGGAGAATAGGAAAAACCGATCCCATGTGCCGTGTGGATACACACACAAACACACACGCATATATTTTGGGGAAAGATCGTGCGGCGATGGAAGATGGTTGAAATTTTGCATTTGTGTGCCTATCGGTGTGTCTGTGTGTGTCTCCAGTAAAAAAAAAAAAAAAAAAATGTTTTGTTTTCTTTCCGTGTGTTGTTTCCCACTTTTTTTTTTGTCTTGTTTTTGGTTGTTGTTGTTTTTTTTTTTCATTTTTGGTTGATTTATGAATTTATTTTCCTTTTGGTTTGAGGTATCATTTTTTTTTTTTTTTGCCTTTTTTTGCTTTCCTCTCGTCCGGTCTCGGTGTCGGTTGTTTTTTTTTTTTTTTTTTGGGGTTGTTGTTTGGGAGGAAAGGAGGGGATCTGAACCGAGGAATTGTGGGGGGGGGGGAAAGGAGGGATGTGGAGGTTGTGTTCTTGCGGCGTTTACTCTTTTTTTTTTTTTTTTTCTTCCCTTCTTTAAAAATATACAAAAATTTTGTCCCCCCCCCCCCCCCTGGGTTTGGGGGTTGCTTTTGCTTTTGTTTGGCGTCCCTCTC
>NW_891632.1:0-647 GCF_000209065.1 Trypanosoma cruzi | reverse complement strand
GATATGGCGGACAGACCCACAAAAAAAAAAAAAAAAGGGGTCCGTAGACCCCGGTCAAAAGAAATTGACCAAACATAACCGCCAGAGGCGGGTTGGAAGCTTCGCGTACCAATATAGTACAGAAACTGTATCAATAATAGCGTTAGTTGAAAGGAGTTGTGTTCCACAACGGTTTTCAATTTTGATGAGGGGTCCTTCGCGGCACTTGGGACCGTGTACAAAAACCCCCCCCCCCCCTCCCAGGCCACACTGGGGAGGGGTCAGGGTCCGGGATGTCGGCCCCGGGATAGCGCCGTGGACGGCGTCAGGGGGCGGAAAAGACGCACATGGCGAGTGTGGAACAGCAAATGCAGCCGAGTGTGCGAGCAAGGCAAAAACACCGGAAAACACAGGAAGAAGCGCGGCATACGCGGAAAAAAGGCGAATAAACGGAACGAGACGGAGAAAACACAAAACAAAACAAAGATGCAGGCAATAGCAGCCATGAAGCGAAAATGAGGGGGCCCGAAGGAGGTGGCGGACACGCAACGTGGGGGGGGGGGGGCAGCCGCACGAGGGGGTACGGGGCTATATATATATGGGTATATATATATAGGGGTATATGGATATGGCGGACAGACCCACAAAAAAAAAAAAAAAAAAAAAAA
>NW_891631.1:0-646 GCF_000209065.1 Trypanosoma cruzi | reverse complement strand
CATGTTTCCGGCCAGAAAAAGCCAGAAAAAGCCGGGGGGGGGAATGGGGGGAAAAAGGGTAAAAAAAAAAAAAAAAAGAAAAGAAAAAAAGGATACAAAAGCACCCAGGCAACATCCCCCCCCCTCTTTTTTTTTTTTTTTTCATGAAGCAGCCGGGGCTCAAAGAGGGAAAAAAAAAATCCGGGAGACCCCAATGGGTAGAGCTCCAAGCAGCAGCAGAACCAGGGGGGGCAAAAAATTCATAAATCGAGCCGCCCAAAAGTTGCCCAAGCAAAAAAAAAAAAAAAAAGAAAAGAAAACAAAAAAAAAAAAAAGAGAATAAACCCACATTTCGGGAAGCAATAAGACAGAAAGAAAGAGAGAAACTTAAAAAGAAAAAAAAAAACATAACAACAGGTGCGTCCCAGCCAATGAAAAAACAGAAGAAGAAAAAAGAAGAAAGAAGAAAAAAAAACGCATAAAAGTACATTCAGATCGCAATTTAAAGAAGCCCTTTTCCCTCTTCCTTCTCGCAGCATCACCACACATGACGTATTTAAAATGCACAGCACACTCAGCAGAAGCAAAGAGCAACTTCACGGGGTTCTTCAAAAAAGGCACACACGCACACACACAACAACAAAAAAAAAAAAGGGAACATGGCAAA
>NW_891630.1:0-646 GCF_000209065.1 Trypanosoma cruzi | reverse complement strand
TGTAATGAGGCCATTCAAAGCCACGCCAGACGATTTGAAAAAAAAAAAAAAAGTGGAGGGAAGGCGTCATGGGGCTGTCCACTCCTGCCGGCAGGAGCGACTGGAACAGCAGAAACCGGTTGTACTGTTGGCTGTGGACGTACAAGGGTGAGAATACGTGTCTCTCCGGCTAATTCAGGGACATGCGTGCAACCAGGAGGAACACCGTCCACCAGTGCGCCCAGCACCCATTACTCACCATCTTGGTTGGAGAATCGCAGGTTAAATAATACACATTCTTGGGGAGGGGGCATTATTTCGCAGTAATTCCCGTACCGCAGGGATAAATGAGAAGTCTTTTTTTTTTTTTTACGGGGATTCCAGGAGGGGATTTCCCAATTGCTCGTGCCAATTTGGGGGAAGATATGTTTATATATTGTTTTTTTCGATGTGTTGTAGGAGTATTCACAAGAGCTTTGCTTACGTCCGTTTGTTTTGCGACTGAACGGGACTCTTTTGGTTTTGAAAGGCCGTGAAAACTCAGCTCATACGGCTTCTTGTTTGTTTGTTGGCTTTCTGAGCCGATGCGTCATTGCAAACCACCTGACTGTCTTCTCCGCCAGCGGCGTAGAGAATTACAAATGACTGTAGACCCGCTTCAACATTC
>NW_891629.1:0-646 GCF_000209065.1 Trypanosoma cruzi | reverse complement strand
TTTGCGTGTGTGCTTATCTGCCTCTCTCTGCCGTTGCTTTCTTCAGACTTCTCTTGTGGCGCACAGCTGCTCTGCAAGTATAGGCGCTGACAAACACACACACACATGCACACACATGCCGTGCTTAAAACGCTGAGAATGCACGCACGCACAGGATTGTGGCTGCCGAGGCCCTCGCGAGGGGGAAAAAACCTGCATTTTTTTTTTTTGACATGTTGCTCGGTGTGTGCTGACGCGTGAAGAATAACAACACGCCCCAATAAGCAGAAAAGAAGTAAAACAAAATGGCGCTGAGCGGCACACCGGTAAGCCAAAAATACGCAATCACCAATAAAAAAGCCGGCGATCACCCAGCAGGCACATCAAGCGTCCTCAAAACCAACCTGGAACAGACAAAAAAAAAGAGACAATCATAGAAAACAAAGATCCCCGCCCCCAAACAGGAAAAACATTAAAGAAAACGCGATTCTTTTTTTTGTCCTTACTGCCGGGGTTGGCCGCCGCAAGAAATAAAAAATGGTAGGGCGGTGGCCCCGGACGCTAGATACAGGACGACGTGTCGAATTATCCAAGTTGCAGCGGCTGCCCCGGACGTTAGATACGGGACGACGTGTCGAATTATCCAAGTTGCAGCGGCTGCCCCGAC
>NW_891628.1:0-646 GCF_000209065.1 Trypanosoma cruzi | reverse complement strand
CAGACTCCCGCTAAACGAGGAGGACCACACGCTGCATCGTCGTCCAGAGCAAGACAGGTTGGGATCCGACAAGTTCAGGCCACACTTGACACGGGAAAAGACACCCGCGATTGCCCTCTGAGACCGTTTGGCGGGTGTGCTACAAACGGGGCGGAAAGTGAACCGAGTCGTATCCACCGGCCTGCAGCAGCGGGGTCGCAGAGGAAACGTCACCTCCATATTTTCGCTGTCAACACCATATTTATGCCGAATGGGATCAAAAAAAGGGTGCTTCAATGCCTCACTTGCTGTCAAACGCTTTTTTGGGTCGAGTGCAAGAAGCCCCTTCAACAACTCAAGAAACGCCGTTGACGGGGCAGAAAGACTGTCAAACAATGTCGTCTCACGTATTTTTTCCGGGTAAAATTGAAAGTCCGTGCCAAGTTTTGCATAAATCTGATGAAGGACCTGCAGGTCTGTGGAGCCGCAAAAGGCAACAGACCCGGTGCTCAGTTCAAATAATGTGCAGCCCAGAGCCCACATGTCACACGCAAAGTAGTCCTCAGCACGGCCCATGAGCTGCTCTGGGGATTTATAGTACAAAGTCCCACGCCCACTCCCCACTTTCGTGCTCTCATGCATGAAGTGTGCTGCACTGAAGTCCCCA
>NW_891627.1:0-646 GCF_000209065.1 Trypanosoma cruzi | reverse complement strand
AATGTGCTCGATTGTTCGAAGATCGAAATTAATACTTTACGTGAAAAGGGGTCGCGCGACCGCATTTTTATAGCTCAGTGGCAAACACGCTCACAATGTCATCCGGGGACGCGGGTTCGATTCCCGCAGAAGCCCAAGTTTTTTCCATTTTTTTTTTGAATTCTTGTTTCATATTGCTTTTTAAACTTCTGGTTTGCAGGACGGTGTGCGAGTTCTGCAATCGCACTGATTCCATCTGTTTCGTGGTTTGTGCGGCTGCGGCTGCGGTGGTGGCCGCGTGAGAGTGAGTGTGAGAGAGCCATGCACCGCCCGCACACACACTCTTCCTTCTCTCTCTGTGTGTGTGTGTCCCCTTGCATGGACTCTCGCCCTCACCTCACCCCACGAGACACACACAATAATGTGCCCATTGTATATATGCATGCACACCCATGCAGGCCCGTTGGTGCTCTCTTTTGCACGACACGCACCGCTGCCGTCCTGCCTGGCTGCATGGACGGAGCACCGTAACTGTTTCTGTTTTGTTTTTATTGCATTGAGTGGGCGACCTCTCTCTCTCTCCCTCTGTGTGTGTGTTTTGCTTTACGGGAGTAATGAAAGTGTGTGTGCGCTGGTCGTCCCCGCTTCGGCTTTTTGGTTTGCTTTC
>NW_891626.1:0-646 GCF_000209065.1 Trypanosoma cruzi | reverse complement strand
CCAACAAATAATATACACGCCGACAGAAGGGTCATATTATCCACTTTTCCTTCCTAATCAATTTTTTTCCACTTTTAGGTTACGGGGGGGGAATAAAAATACTGAGATTTAGTTGGGGAAAAAAAAAAAAGGAAAAAAAAAAAAAAAAGCAGCCACAAAAAAAAAAAAAAAAAAATGGCAAATATGCGTTAAAGAAGTGAACCCGCCAAAAGGGAAGCGTGAGCAGGATCGATCCTACAACACGACATGACATGTGTGAAGGCTTCCCCCTTAGCGATGACCGCCACCCGCCTCCTCGCTCCCCTCTCCCAGAAATATACCGCATGTTTCCTCCCATCCATGCAATGTCTTCCCAAGCCTAACCCTGCCGCCCTGACCCCTTCGTTGGTGTCTTTTCCCACATTCTTATGTAATTATGTGTCTCTTCCGGTGTTATTATCAGTCCGGTTTACGTTTTTCATTTATTTTTTTTTTTTTTTTTTTTTTTTTTTCAGGTTCTTCCGTAAGAAGACTACAACAATATATATATATATATATTATTTATGCTAAACACAGTCCCCGAGACCCAAGGACGGCGCAGAGACGAATGATCGTCGTCAACAAAAGCAGTGAGCCAAGCTGATGAGCCGTGGCGATGGGGATGTCC
>NW_891625.1:0-646 GCF_000209065.1 Trypanosoma cruzi | reverse complement strand
CGGGAGTCAGAGGCACTCTCTTTCAATGTATGTTTGCGTGTTCACACACTGGACACCAAACAACCCGGAACTATCCGCTGCTTGGAGGAATTTCGCGAGCTCCTGCCCACAAGGGTGCTGCACTCGGCGGATCGTTTTCGAGTGGCTGCTGCACCACACGTTGTGGTCTATGTTTTTGTTTCGAATTATGAATGGCGGGAGTCAGAGGCACTCTCTTTCAATGTATGTTTGCGTGTGCACACACTGGACACCAAACAACCCTGAATTATCCGCTTCTTGGAGGAGTTTCGCGAGCTCTTGCCCACAAGGGTGCTGCAGTCGGCGGATCGTTTTCGAGCGGCTGCTGCACCACACGCTGTGGTCTAAATTTTTGTTTCGAATTATGAATGGCGGGAGTCAGAGGCACTCTCTTTCAATGTATGTTTGCGTGTGCACACACTGGACACCAAACAACCCTGAATTATCCGCTTCTTGGAGGAGTTTCGCGAGCTCTTGCCCACAAGGGTGCTGCAGTCGGCGGATCGTTTTCGAGCGGCTGCTGCACCACACGCTGTGGTCTAAATTTTTGTTTCGAATTATGAATGGCGGGAGTCAGAGGCACTCTCTTTACAATGTATGTTTGCGTGTGCACACACTGGACACCAAA
>NW_891624.1:0-646 GCF_000209065.1 Trypanosoma cruzi | reverse complement strand
AGAAGACCCCCCCTATGGATGGGATTAAAAAGGGGATTTTCCGGCATTGGCAGCCGTCCTTTTTTGCAAGAAGCCCTTGTAGGTTTTCAATTTTGTCAAAATTTTTTTTGACAAAAAAATAATCCCCCCCCGGAAAAAAAAAAAAAAAAAAAAAAAAAAAAAAAAAAAAAAAAAAAAAGAACATATGTATAAAAGGGCAAATATACGTTTTTTCGGACATTTTTTTTAGTGTGTGTATAGGTAATAAATCATTACACACGTAGAATACAAGAAAAATAATCAAATTTGGATAAGGGTTTACAATTAATTATTTCCATTATCATTTTGCCCTAAAGGAAATACTTCAGTAATATCATCTACTACAGGATCCATACTATCCCATATTTCATCACCAAGTACAGCGGATTTACTCGGTTGCTTGTTGTTTGCAATACCACTGAAAGCTCCCGTGTTGTCTGCAAGCGGCAACTGCCTATCAAAAAGTATACTTGACACCTTTTGCTTGGCATACATTGTCAGCAAAAGCCTTCCAGTGGGAACATGATATATTCTCGCTTTGCGATCCAACCCCGCAACGCCAAGAAGCTGGTGACCGGCTGGATGCTTTGCCATGCTCCGCACGCTTCCAACACCACCTCGCAGCTTT